>NC_134857.1:48499892-48589892 GCF_049852395.1 Peromyscus maniculatus bairdii
ATTGTGTTATTTGGTTTTTCCAAGGAATGAATTAAAATGTTGTTTCTTATGTGTTATATTTTAAGAAATTTGTAATTTTCTAGTAACTATAAATAATAAATATGTTTGTTAGCTGTCTTTATAAATAACCATTTATTCAGATTTAATCGAAAATAAAGTGAAGAATGCTTGATAATTCAGAAAAAGAACTTTTAAGATGTATTATTGGCACAAGCCATTGATTACTCGTCTCTTAATGTTTACTTGGTTACATAAACACATAAAAGTTAATGTTGGTAAAATCATAAAATCCCTTAGTGTTAATTGGTAAAATATCATTGAATAAGTTCTTTCCCCATGATGCTTTATTTCGTGGTAAAATTTTCTTTTGAGATCTACTTTTGATACTATTCCAAAGTATTTATTTCTTTATTTTTCTTTCATTCACTCAATATTTCTTTATTATTGTTTATGAAGTGTTTGTACTAATCAACAATAGAAATGACACTTATATACAAATATACAAATGTTTGCCTGTTGGTTTTTTTTTTTTAGAGTCATTAATAGTTTTTAATCATTTATCTATTTAGAGGCTATAACCACAAGGCACTAGAATTATTTGAAGACCAAGATTTAGTCCAGTTCAGGGCATGTGAGTAGGTAACATACTAAAAAACTTAACCCATATTTTTAATTATAGCACTGTGTCTATTTTGAGTTTTGACTTGTTTTTATGTTCTGCCTAACTAGATTCATATAGTTGCCTAATATCACATGATTTTTAATGATTGGCAACCTCTTTTTATACAATATTTTTGTTCTTGGAAGCTGTATTTATAAATTGAAGTTATACATACTGCTTCTTTTTAAAGAATGGCTTCAATTCTTTCATTCTATACAGTTTTCATTATAGCTCTAGCAAAAGTCATCTTTCCTAACCTCAACCCCCATGGTGAACCACAAAGTCTCTCTAAATACATTACTGCTTCGACATCATTGTTATTAGTGTGCATTTTAATTAAGCTGTAAATTCTTTAAGATTCGGTCCACTTTTCTATTCTTTCTGTATTACTCTACATATATGGAACAAATTATATATATGTGTGTGTGTGTGTGTGTGTATGTGTGTGTGTATGTGTGTGTGTGTTTGTGTGTGTGTGTGTATGTATATATATATATATATTCCTTTTTACAATGTCTAGGCAATTCTTTTAAGTTCCAAACTGTTTATTTAAATACAGATTATTCAGAATAGAAATGTAGTCCAAAATTTAAAACCAACTTTTATATTTAGGATTATTTAATTAAGTATTTTTATTTTCTGCAGTCAATTCTGTTTTTCCCTCAAAATTCAAATATTTTTTCTTGCCATTTAAGTAAATTACCACAAAGAAATTAATGATTAACCTACATATGAATTCTAAATTATAAGTCTCAGAATTCCTATACAACTTCTGTGCACCTACTGTGAGAGTACGGTTTATTAGTTGATTAAATAAATTCTATATTCTTGTAGTTGTAGTTATTATGCTTTACTGTATCCTGGACATTGCTGAAATTAGATTGTTAATATTCTTATCACATGCATATTCATAAAAGATACAAATATGTGAGGTGAGGGGATATGAATTTGATTGTAGAAATTATTTCACAATGATCCCATATATTAAATTACCACATTCTGTACCTTTAGTATGTACAGCATGTGTCACTTATGTCAGTAAAGTTTCAAAATTGAAATAGAAGGTGAAAGTTTTCTGTATAACGTGTCAAATTACAAAGCTGACCAAACTATATTTTAAGGTAGGTTTGGGCACAAAGATTAAACACTGTGAAAAAATAAATATTCATTAAGAAAGGACCCTGATAAGAATCAGAAGGTAAGAAGTACCTTTCTTTCCTTTATAAAATGTCTGTTGGGGAGGGTTGACATGGACAGAAGCACCTCGTGATACTGGAGAGGAGCTTCTAATTTGACATGTGAGTCAGCCCAGCTATCACTGAAAATGCTAGTGTACTGAGAGGACTTAATGAATCGGAATGATCTCTTGTGGATATTACTAACTGTGGCCTAAGGTGGTATTTATCTAATGGAAAGTACACAGCCAAGCAGAGTGTACATACCATCAGACAGGTGTTCCTTGAACAAGTATTTGTTGAACATCAGCCACCTGTCAGTTTCAGTGAAAGTGTGGGGAGGTAAATCACATCAGGACGGACGACCCTGTCTTCATGCAGTATAATCTAATAAATAGAAGAGACAGACATTAAAGACACTTTGTAGTCATTCTTTTGAACATGTTTTAAAAATAAAAGTACCACAGGTTGATATGAAAGCATAAAGATTTGATAAGACCATCACAACAGCATACACTGATAGAAATACAGCTAAAAACATGGTAGACCAGTAAAAACATTTTACTGCTAAGAAAATACATTGTCTTACCATGAGCCTTGATTTCTCATTGCTCCTCTGCAATTTCTATTTAAGAACCTATCCAACCAAAACTCATGCCCTTAGTGTTTTTTCAACGTTGTATCTTCCCCTCCACCCTGGTTGCCACTGCTCTTGTTAAAGCTTGTTTGTTTTCTGCACTACTCAGAACAGCCTCTGTGTTGGGTCTCTGCTTCATTCTTAGTCCCTTTAAGTTTGTGGCCATAACAGTTGTTCCCAGGTGAAGGTTTCTTCTTGGTTCCTGAAAGAAAACATTAAATTTAGCTGAAATTATTAGACAGTCTAAAGAGAAGTTTATTTAGCAATGCAAAGCAAAATAGAAGCTCCAAAAAGATTGGACTGGGCTGCAGAAAGGAGGGAGGTGGCACTTTGATTCTGCACTGTGGATTTTAGAGTAATTTCTATGAATATATGAAGGGATGGCATATTCCTGGGGCAACCGACTCTTTGCCACCTCTCCCATCATGATAGATTAGATCTGCCTTTTGTGATATTTCTTCCTATGATCCTCCAGACTAGTGGTTCTCAACCTTTCTACTGCTGTGACCTTTTAATATAGTTCCTCACATTGTGGTGACCCAAACCATAAAATCATTTCATTGTTACTTCGTAACTGTAATTTTGCTACTGTTATGAATCATAATATAGATATGTTATATGCAGGATATCTGATAAGTGACCCCCCCCAAAGGGGTCATGACCTATGAAATGAGAACCACTACTCTAGAAAATTTCACCAAAGGGAGGGGCTCTGAAATCCCAATGCAAATGGCATAGTGAAGTTGGGATCTTTTGGAGATTCAGCCCATTAATTACTGTGCATGTCTGGCAATTGGAAAAGTACTCTGGTACTTTTGTTCCTTGAGACATCAGGAAGAACCTATCTGCAGCTTCAAGAATGTTGAATCACAAAGGAATTTTCTGTCTGAAGACACAGTTTCCAAGATACAGCTTCAGTTTTCCTTGGTTTCCTCAAACCTCCCTCCTTGCCACTGCTCTGGCGAAATCTTCCTTGCTTGTTGCCTGGACTGACTATTCAGAACAGCTTTGTTGGAGTCCCACCCCCAGTCTTAGCATATTTAAATTCAGGGATACCCAGCCCCTGAAGTGATTTTTGCAAATCACTTTACTTGATCACATTACTCCCTGTCACAACTTTAATGGATCCCTATCATATGAAAGACAACCCAGATTTCTTAGATAGCCGACCCCCTGAGTGATATATACCCCCCCAACAAATTTACATCTTGCTAATCTTACCATTCTGAGCTGAGTCCCTGTTATACTACTATTTTCATGGTTTTGTCCTTGCTAGTTCATCCCCCTCCTTTCTGACCAGTTGCGGCATCATCTCCCTTGCAAGCAGTTTCCCAGATCCACTTACCCCTGAGGATAGTCCTCTGTGTCTCTGTGCATATATCCATTGATAATTCTACTTATCACAGGATTGTATTATCAGAAACCAGAAAATAGCTTCTCTTTTATATCCCTAGTGTCTAATGATAGTCACTCAGATAGTTTTGTAAATAAGTAAATGCTTTGCCTTAGTTTTGTCTGTCATATTCTGTATTTAGTAAATACAAATGTGTTAATTTTATTTTTAATGTGTATTCCCCATCATGAAAAATTCACATTCAGCCATTTGAGCAGATAGTTGGTCTTAATATGTGTGTAAGGAGTCCTCTATAAGGTCCTTGCTACCTAGTGGGAACAGTGCCATCTATTGGCTATTATCCAAATTGTATCAACTGTTAGATCTAAAATACAGCACAGTGTATTAATGGGATGTTTTTAGGAAGCCACACCTGTAAAAACTTTATCATCAGTTTTCATAAAATCTGAGCATATGCTTGACCAAAAAACTAATTAAGTAATTTAATTGTAGTGACCCTGTAAAGGAGAGTGATCTTGATATAGTAACAGAAAATGTATACTTTGGGGTCTGGTTTTGTTTATATCCTACTTTATTCCTAAAGAAATTAGGACAACTATTATTGTTTCATAGAAAATGGAACTACACATTATCCATATTCTTCTTGAGATACAGTTGATACTTGTAATTAAGATAGCATTTTATTTTTAAATAATTTGAAATTTTGAAAGATCCATAAATAGTTTCTAAGCCATATGTAATTGACTTTTAATGGGAATCCACAGAAAAAATACAAAAGATGATTCTGGGATTTTTGAGAAAATGTAACACATTTTCTCAAATGTGTGTTAAAGATAATTCATTTATGTCTTAACTTCCTTCTTTCACTGAGATTGCTTCTTCGATAGCAGTATTTTTGCATGTTAAATAAAACCATGTATAGCAGATAAACTTAATTAATGGAAATAAAACACACTGGATTTGGCTATTGTCAGTCCTACTAATCCGTGGGCATGAAGAGTTGCTACAGTGTTTTGTAATTTCAAATGAAGGTCTGTTACCCAAATATTAGTAAGCTTTCTAGCTTGTCATTTTTCTTACAAGTTTTAGAAATAGTTGGTTTTCTGTTTTGACTAAAATATTTATAACAGGATACATGGAATGATAGAGATATAATTTTTCAGAATTGGATGTCTTGTATTTTAATCGTAGGTGTTGACTTTCTGTAAGAAGAAATAAATACTGTTACCTCATTATGTTGTGGAATTTTACACTATTTCATAATGTATATCTTTGATACTAAATATAAGCTCCTGTAGTGATAATGCCCATACAGCTGTAAAGCCATAGTAATAATAATGAAATTCTAGTAATCATAATAGTAAGTAATATGTATAACTCTTACTGTGTACCTAGCACTTCAATTGAAGTCCATAGTTAATAACAAACACACTCATATGCGCACACGCGCGCACACATACACACACTCACACACACACACACACACACTTAAACTCTATGAGGGACTCATAATAAAGTCGTGCAATAATATGTTCCTCAAGAAGGTAGAAGGAAAATTCTGTCATAAAACTCAGGAACGATGGTATAAAAGCTCATACTTTTAATTTTGGGCGATTCCCAATTACAACATTATTGAAGGAATTTCAGTACTCCTATTTTCATGATTTTATAGATAAGGAAATTGAGATGTAGAGAGTCTAAATGACCTGTTTAACAACCAGCAAATAGTAAATGTCAGCCCACACTGTTAAAACCCACTCGCTCAAGAGCCCGTGTTTGTAGTATACTAAATCATCTTTCAACCAAATCTTTTACCTAAGTTTACATACTAAAAACAAAATTACAAAATAAATGAAAGTAGCATTTAAAGGAAAGGATTTAACAATCTTAATAAGGCATTGTTTACTTATGTTGAATGTCCAGTGTTGAACTTATTAGATGTTTTTTGCTTGTTTTTATGCTTCCTATGCTGCCCAACTGAAATTTATGTAATTAGATCTTAATTATAAAATTTATATCATCACTTAAATTCCGTTTTGACTGTAAGCTTATTTTAGTTACTAGACCATCCTTTCAATGATCTAGACACATTAGTACAACCAAAAATGTTTCTTTAAATACTAATCAACAATTCTTTTATTTGTTTTATTTTTATGTTTGTTTTTGTTTTAAAACAGATTGTCACAATAACCCACAGGGGTCTGGACTTCATGATCCTCCTGCCTCAACATTTTGTGTTTAGAAGTCACTGGCACGCATGATTGTGCCCAGCTCACAATAATCTTAAACAGTCTATACCTTCATGCTCACTGCTGTTGCCATGACAGACAGCTATATGCTAAGATATCTCACTACCAGTCTGAATGTTAAGAGAGAAGTGTTGGTAAAGCTCAGGCTCTATTGGTAGGGTCCTGTCTCTGTTGTCTGACAGGCCTCATTCTCCTCCCAGTGCCTTCCTGTGCCATCTCTTGCTAATCTCTCATTTGGATTGAGTGCTGTGGCACTGTTCAACATGGTCTGGTACAAAGAGAGCAAATGGTAGTGCAATCAGAAAAAAAAAAAAATCAGTGTGTCCCCTCATTTCTGTTCTTCAGTCAAGTAGTATTTTGATTTACCTTTTATAGAAATTTCACATAGAATTAATAATCTTAGAAATTTCAATTAATACAACTTGAAAAAATTAAAGGCTATATTTGAAAATCCTGTCAAGAGTCTAGATTTTTCTTGGTATTTAGTTTGAACAATATTAAAAGTCTGTGCTAAAATAGAACTAACTTTCTGATTACAAAAAGCATCTTTCAGACTTTACTGTGGTATTTTGAGTAAAATATCCCCTAATTTCTGTGGCAGTTTAGAGGAATCTTGCCTCATATGCATCCTCAAATATATGTCCAGTATTTAAATAAAACTGAAAAGGGTCATTACTGTTCCTTTTAAAGTATTCCTCTGAAACATTCTCCTGCTGACCCCACTCAGTTCTGCCAAGAATACAAGGCACTCCCCTATTGCCTATATGATGTAACTGCTTTTCCTGGTTGGACTTTAGTCAGATATTAAGGAAGGAATTGTGATGTCCTGTCTTCCTCAATATCAAAGTCTGTTAAGGGTGTTTTGTACCCTAAGTATCTAATTTGGGTTTTCTCTTTGCCTAGGGTGTGTAACTATTAAGGCCTGGGATGGAGGAGGCTGCAGGGTTGGAACCTAGAGCAGGGGAAACTTGGAGTGATGGACAGATACATATTCAGAATTTGGTGAATATAAGTTTGACAACTAACACATCATTATGAGAGTCTGTTGACTGACGTTAACTTGCTCTTCCCTGAGAGATGCCTTTCCCCTGCCCTTCTGGATTACTTTTCAGTCCAGCAGCAGCTTTCTTCACCGTTACACTACCTTTAAAATACGGGCTGATGAAAGGAATGGTGAGCAGATCAAATCCCCCAAGTGGTATAAATTATAAAATTATACCCATCAATTTTAATCAGAATAATGTTCTCCTATACCATAACAATTAAAAAATATCTGCCTCCTCCTTTTCCCTATTTAGCCATTTTTTTGTGCATAATTATTTTTATTAACAAGTTCAGATTTTTTAAATTAATTGTAATAAATTGTATTTGTTAATGTGGTACACTGTGTATATCAAATCCTTTCCCCTCATGATTAAGAGCCCCTTCTTATCCAAGACAGGAAAGGATAAGTGACTCCCTGCCCTTGAAGGAAATGTTTGTCTATGATAAGAATTGACTGGTCAGATAACTGTCTCTGAAAAGCATGTCTATGGTATCTTTTATACATCTGATCTATGACATCAAGTGCTACAGGTTTATAGTCTTAAATGCCTTCTATTGTCTCAAGAATTTTAACACTATACTAAAAACTTAATGAGAAGATTTTAGAAGTAATCTAAAATGGCTTCATTTTTAGAAGTTAAGATTATTTCTCTTGTTTGAAAAGAATAAAAATCTTATCCTGATTTCCCTATGTTTCCTTGATATTATCACTCAGGAGCCTAAAAAGTATTGCTGACTCAAGGAATACAACTTTTAAGAAATCTGAGGCTGGAGAGAGCTCTGGGAGTAAAGTGCTTGTTTGTGTAAATATGAGGACCTGAGTTCAAATCCCTAACAGGCGTGTAAAAGCCAAGCTTGATGCCACACACCTATAACCCAGTGTTGGCAAATGAGGGCAGGGATAGGAGGATCCAGTGGCCTCACTTTCTGGTCGTTAGGTCCAGTGAGAGACTAGCTCAGAAACATAAAGTGAAGAGCTTATGGTCCAGCCAGTAAGGTTTTTTCTGCCAATCCCGATGATGATAGTTCAATCCCAGGGAGCCACATGGTAGGAAGAGAACCACCTCCTACAAGTTGTCCTATGACTTCTACATGAACACCATGGTATTTTCACAACCATACTCACATAAACTAAATAAATGGAACTGTTTAAAAAAAGAAACTAAGTGAAGAACAATATAAAAAGATATCTGAAATTGATGTCTAGTCACCTCACACATGCCTGAATGAGTGCTCCCATGAGCTCTCTCTCTCTCTCTCTCTCTCTCTCTCTCTCTCTCTCTCTCTCTCACACACACACACACACACACACACACACACACACACACACACACCTCAACCAAATGTACTAGTAGGAGGATGGAAAGATGCCAGAGATAGAGCTGGAGTACTTAAACACAACTAACTCAAGCATATAAACTAGGAACTTATTACTAAAGGAGTGTGAGTAATTTCTTTTCAGAATAGTGGATATATGGAATATATAGATAAACCAACTTTGGTTGATTTTATTTATATTCATGCAGTGTTCCAGGAGCTACTTTGAGTGCTCAGGATACAATTCTGAACTATTCAGAGGGGTCATTTTTAACCTGACTGATCTTTACAACTACCTGAAAATCATTTTTAAAATCATACAGCCTCAGGTCCTAAAGGTAAGCAGTTGGGTATGTTGTTACATACCTATAGTTGCAGCTATTGGAGAGGCTAAGGCATGACTATCACTTGAGGCTACAAACCACAGGCAATTCTGAACACCGTAGAGGGACACCTGTCTCAAAAACAAGCTTCCAAAGGAGAGAAGCAACCAACAGTTATGATGCCCATCAACAACCAGCATGATGCCATAGCCGTAAGAGTGTAGTAGTGGCACCCACACCTTGGCAGTAACCCATCAACTCTCTCATTGGACATAAGAGAGAAATTATGGTACTAGAAACATAGCCAGCTACACAGGGCTAGTGAAGTTATAGATCCTGGAGAACTTGTAACCAATCCTTTACTAACTATACAATCCCAAACGACATTCCAAATATTTATTTTTATACCCACAGATAAGAGTGGTCCTTACCACTGATCAAAGGAACTTCTCTTTGCAAGAGACAGAGACCATTACAAACAAACAGACAAACAAAAACAACCAATCAAAATGCAGAATTGTGGAGCCCAGCTGCAATGGATACGTGTACAAAACAAGTTCCACACTTAAGGCTCAGGGATCATTGTGGAAGAGAGTGTGGAAATGTTTTCAGAGCCAGAGGATCAAGGAGTTTGCTGTGAGATTCTGTCTTATACTAATGTCAGAAGCTACAACCATAAAGTCTCACCAACATGACTGCCTAAATATGAGCTTAACAAGGACAATAATTGACAGTAGACTGGGGGAAAGCCCATAAGGCCTCCGTCCACTAACAGTTTGTTATTGCATACCGAAAAACATATGCATAACATATGTAACAATTAATAAAAGAAAGGGCCATGAATTTGAAAGAAGATGAGAGCTATGTGGGGGTTTGGAGGGAGGAAGAGGAAGAGGGAAATGATGTAATTATAATTACAAAAACATAAGACATTTTAAAAACCAACCTAAACATAATTCCTAAATGCAGCAAATGGATGGCTTAGCTCCTTGTGTCAGGAATAGGGGACTTCCAGCTGATCCAAACTCTTGCTGTCTTCTGCTATTGTATCCCAGAGAATGTTCTTACTCTATTCACTCCTGCAACCTTGACCCAAGCTTCTGAAAGAAGAAAAAGGGACAATTAAAGAGTTAGGAACTAACTTATATTAGTGAATTATCACTCAAATGGTAACATGAGGAGGGATGCGTTTGAAACCTCAGTTCAAATGAATGGGATTTAAAACCATTTATTAATACTTTAGAAGACTGATCCTTAGTTTAAAATAATCTAGATGCCTTTGAAATCTGATAAAAGTTGTAGATTCTCTGTGTGGAAAAATATAATTGAGGAAAGCGGAGAGTGGCAGAAGTGGTCTTACCAGAGAAGAGCACACTAATTTGTTGTTCACTGTCAAATGGACAGCCTTGAAAACATACATGCCAAGAAGATTATATGGATTGAGCAGATTATATTTAGGTATATATATATATATGAAATCACAATAAAGAGGTCATGAATTTGAAGGAGTGCAGGGAGGGTTGTGTGGGGGTGTTGATGGGAGGGAAGGAAGAATTGTAACTATAGTCTCAAAAATAAGATTAAAAATGACAAGTACATATATTTGAATGTTTACATACTCCTAATGAGTGTGCATGGCACCCATGATAAACGTGTTTCTGGTGTTTCCCAACCCTCTGTGCTGGCCTTCCTCTTGGTCCTCGTCTCCTGTATCTTGTCTCCATGCCCGTCTGCAGTCTTTCTTTTCTTCTCCGTTGTGTTTAGCCGATGTCTTCTGGTTTCTCAATAGACACTGTATTGATTCTTTGCACCTTCTCTCTACCTTCATCTCTTGCTCCCTTATTCTTCCCCTCCTTAGAAAAGTTTATCTCGTTTCTTCTACCTTTTCTTTTTCTCTTCTTACCTAACTAGAATATCGTTTTGACATGGTAAAATTTGCATGATTTTAATTTTATTGGACTATTCCATTTAAAAACATTGCAATCACTTTTTGGCTTAGAACCAAAAGGAAAAACACCATTTTTACTGTTACAAAAAAATAGCAATAGCCCTGAATTAAAATGTATCTTTTTTCCCTAATTTAACTTTTTATTGATTCTTTGTGGATTTCACATCATGCATCTCAATCCCACTCATCTCCCCATCACTTGGCATCTGCCCTCCACCCTTGCAACTCAACCCAAGATGAAACAAAATAAAATTTAAAAGAAAAGAAAAATCTCATCATAGAAGCTGTAGTGTGACAAGTGAGTCATACAGTATACCCTTTATTCCATAAATCTTCTTGCAAGTTTCACTGCAATGAGTCATTGGTCTGGCTCGAGGCCTCTGGCTTCTGCTATACTATCCATACTGGGCCTTCACTGAGACTCCTCTTGGGTATCCTATTATTGCCATATGTCATGGATATCCTGCAGCCTTGGATCTGCAGGACCAGCCCCTTGTATGTGCTCCAGTAGTTCATAGATGGGGAGGATGTGTGGGTGGACCAATTTATAGCTCTGGTTCTGGGCCTGGGTGGTTGCTGGGTTGGTCAACCCTCCAGCTCTCCCTCATCCTCAAAACTAGGGTGTGCTATCCAACACTGCCCTGGCTAGCTCACCCTCTGCAGTAAGCATCAGTGGGCGGGGCCAGCTCACCTACACCTACATCACCAGGGCCAGCTCTCCTGTGTTGCCCAAGCAAGGTGTAGGGCCACTCTGCCAAGTGCTGAAGCTCATGAGAGGCAGGTGGTGGAGGTGTGGGAGGCATCTCTTCTTTGCTCTCATCACCATATGGCAGATGAGAGGTGGGGCCAGATCTCCTGAATGCTGCAGTTGGTGAAAGGGAAATGTATCTCTTTTATCTTCATTTGAAATGCAATGTGGGGCTGGCAGGATGTTCAGTGGGAAAAAGTCACTTGCTTTTCAAGCCTGAAGACCTAAGCTTGAACCCTGCAACCTATATAAAGGTGGAAGGAGAGAACTGAGCCCATATAGTTATTTTCTGCTTTCCATTATGCTCCATGGCTATTATGTTCTTGGAGATATGACCAAATGTCTACTCATCCCAGATAGGGAAACAATGACAGACCAAAGTAAGGATATTGCCAAAATAGAACTTGGGGAATCAATGAGTTTTAATGGGGTTACAGAAATACTGAAGTTATGTACAGAATGACTCAATAACAGCTCCATCACCAAAGCCCACCCCAGCATGGGTGACAGCTCACAAAGCTGGGAACCTGGACCACATTGCACAGCCTACAGGCAGCTCAACAGGTTGAAGGTTGTCCTTTCCAAGAGCCTGGGTTGATCTGAACCTCTTCCAGGTGGCTTGGCTGGTCTCGTTTCTTCTACAGATTTCAGCTGTTCTTGGTTCTTGGCTGCTTGGTTGGGTTTTGCTTTGTCTAGGCAGCTATGTTTCTGAGTGACTCTGTTTACTCTTGCATATGGAGGGTCCTAATGGATTCGGCAGTGTCAGGAACTTTCTGAACTGTTCCAAGTTGTTTACTTTCTATTTTAATGAACTTCCCTGAAGAATATAATGTTTCAATCTTGGAGGAAACTGCTATACAACAGTGACATATACATAAATAACAATAATCATTAATACAATTTAAAATATATATAAATATGTATAATTTTAATGAATGATATATAAGTATATATGTGTATATATATATTTATATATATATATATTTATATATATATATATATATATATTCCTAACTATAATTTGACCCTTAAAGAAAATAAAAGAGGATAGTAAATGTAAAACACAGCATCCTTTTCTACATTCACATTCTTCATTGCACAGTACTCCCCACTCCCCACTCCTGTTGGCTTCAAGGTACCATTTGGTATCATTTCAACTTTTGCAGGGAGGACTCACTTTTGTATTTCTTATTAGTTCAGGTCCACTAGCATAAACTTTTTTCAGGCGTTGTGAAGATTTTAGTTTATCTTTATTTTTGTTGAATATAGAGTTACTGTTTGACAGGAATACCCATCCCCCTTCTCTTTAAATATACCATTCCTGTTGCTTATAGCTTAGCATAACTATGTGTGAAAAGTCAGATTTTTTCTTTTTTTTTCCTTCTATTGAAAATAGATTCTTTTCTCACACAATATACCCTGATCATAGTTACCCATCCCTGACTCCTCGCAGTTCCTCTCCACCTCCCCTGTTATCTGGATCTATTCCCTTTCTGTCTCTCATTAGAAGAGAACAGGCTTCTAAGAGATTGCAGTCAAACATGACTCTCTCTCTCTC
Organism: Peromyscus maniculatus bairdii; assembly: GCF_049852395.1. Classification (NCBI taxonomy): domain Eukaryota; kingdom Metazoa; phylum Chordata; class Mammalia; order Rodentia; family Cricetidae; genus Peromyscus; species Peromyscus maniculatus. The sequence continues at coordinate 48,512,907 of NC_134857.1, forward strand.
TCTCTATATATATATATATATATATATATGTATATATATATATATATATATATATATATATATATATATATATATATAAAGGATAGAGCAAAACCCATCACATTGAGATTGGACAAGGCAACCAAACGGAATAGAGTGCCAAGAGCAGGTACAAAAATCAGAGACCCACTCATTCACACACTCAGGAGTCCCATAAAAATACTAAGCTGAAAGTTATAATATATACACAGAGAACCTGATGCAGACCTGTGTAGGCTCTGTGCTTGCTGCTTCAGTCTTGGTGAGTTCTTATGCTCCCTGCTTATTTAAATCAGAGAGTTTTGTTCTCCTGGTGTCCTCCTACCCTCTGGCTCTTAAAATGTTTCTGCCTCCTCTTCCACAGTGTTCCCTGAGTTCTAAGGGGAGGGATTTGATGAAGACATCTCATTTAGAGCTGTGTGTTCCAAGGACTCTCTCTCCATGTAATGCTGGGCTGTGAAGCTCTGCATCTGCTCCCATCTGCTGCCAGAGGAAGCATCTCTGATGATGGCTGGATAAGGCACTGATTTATGTGTATAGCAGAATATCATTATGAGTCATTTTATTATTAATTTTTTTTTTAGACCAGGAGTGTTTGGCCTTACCCTCGAGCTCTAGGTTATCTAGTCTCTGGTTCTTGGTCACCCAAGCACCGTCAGGTATGGGTTCCATCTTGTGGAGCAAGCCTTAAGTCAAATCAGACGTTGGTTAGCTAGTCTCACAAATTCTGTGCCACCATTGCCTCAGTGATCTTGCAGGGAGGACAGATTGTAGGTCAAGGGTTTGTGGCTGGGTTGGTGTTTGTTTCTCTTTTGGAAGCCTACAGAGTATCTTCCAGCATCAAAGACACTAAAAGGTAGGGATGAAGGCTCCATGTGGGCACCAGGTCATCTTCTCTGTGTTCAATGAGTTGAGTGGGTGTTGTTCTTGGTAATGGGGCCCAGATGTCAGTTTTCTGAGAGCAAACCATTGTCTTAGCTACAGCCTGAATTGTTTGAGAATTTCGATGTAACCCCCTTAGCCAACAACTCAGTTGAATGTAACCCAGTCCCACTAACTGGAAGACTCATTTGGTGACAAGAGATGGCCAATTGGGACTCTATATCCTCCACTATTAGGAGACCTCATCTGAGATAACCTTCATATATTTAAGGAAGTTTCCACGGCACTAGGTTTTCATATCATCCTTAAAATGCCCCTTCATTCCATCTGTCTCTGTACACTCTCTCCCTCAACCCTACTTCCCCCTCCCTCCCTTATCATCTCACTCCTGTCCCCACCCACCACCAGTCCACCTTAAAATCTTCTAGTTTCCTTTCCTAGGGAGATCCACATGTGCCACTCTATGCCTGACCTCTCTGGGTCTACAGATTGTAGGTTGCTTATTATTTATTTAATTGCTAATAGCCATATATACATGAATACATACCATATTTATCAGACTGGGTCTGGGTTACCTCACTCAGGATGATTTTTTTTTTCTAGTTCCGTCCATTTGCCTGCAAATTTCATGATGTCATTTTTTTTTTTTTTTTGCAGATCTAATAAGTTTATTCTGGGAGTGTGTGTACATTTTATAATATTTCTTAGAGAGTTTCTTGATGTCATCATAATTTCCCCCTCCACAAATCACAGCTGTGGAGTTCCCCTTATATGTTCATCATGAGATGTGAATTGGGTAAACTCTAGATTCAAGCAAAGCCAACAACCTTTGTTCATCTTGCCCTCTTTTCTGGTTACAACCAAGCCTATCACAGACTCTCTTGCTGCCCTTCATATCCATGCTCTCCTCTTACACAAGTATTTCAGTCAGGATACTATTGTTGTAATACAACACCATAACTAAAAGAAAATTGGGGAGAAAAGGGTTATTTTCTATCATTCTTTATCACATGATGTCATTTTCTAAACAACTGAGTCATAATCCATTGTGTAGATGTACCACATTTTCTTTATCTATTGAACAGTTGAGAGACATCTAGATTGTTTCCAGTTTCTGGCTATTAAGAATAAAGCAAGGGTCTTTGTGGTAGTATGGAGCATCTTTTGGGTATATGACCAAGAGTGATATAGCTGGGTCTTGAGGTAGATTGATTCCCAGTTTTTTGAGGAACTGCCATATTGATTTCCATAGTGACTATACAAGTTTACACTCCACCAGCAATAGAGGAATGTTCCCATTGCTCCACATTCCCACCAACATGAGCTGTTACTTGTGTTATTGATCTTAACAGTTCTGACAGGTATAAGATGGAACTTCAAAGTCATTTTGATTTGCATTTCCCTGATGGCTAAGGATGTTGAACATTTCTTTAAGTGTTTCTCCGCCATTTCAGATTCCTCTATTGAGAATTCTCTGTTTAGATTTGTACCTCATTTTTTAATTGGATTATTTGGTTTGTTGATGTCTTTTTTCTTGAGTTCTTTATATAATTCAGATATTAGCCCTGTATTGGATATGGAGTTGGTAAAAGTCTTTTCCTGTTCTGTAGACTGCCTTTTCTTTCATTGACAGTGTCCTTTGCCTTACAGAAGCTTTTCAGTTTCATGAAGTCCCATTTATTAATTGTTGTGCCTGCTCTATCGATGTTTTGTTCAGAAAGTCTTCTCCTGTGCTGATAAATTCAGGGCTATTCCCCACTTTCTCTTCTGTCAGGTTCAGTGTATCTGGTTTTATGGTGAGGTCTTTGACCCTCTTAGACTTGAGTTTTGTGTACGTTGATAGATACAGATCTAGTTGCATTTTTCTACATGCAGACATTAGTAGCATTAGTTGAAGATGCTGCTTTTTATCCAGTGTGTATTTCTGGCATCTTCATCAAAAATCAGGTGTTCACAGATATATGGATTTATAACTGGATCTTCAATTTGATCCCATTGATCAATGTGTCTGTTTTAATGCCAGTACCATGTGATTTTTATTATGATAGCTTTAGCTATCCTCAGTTTTTTGTGTTTCCATATGAAGTTGAACTTTCAAAGTCTCTAATGAATTCTTTTGGAATTTTAATGGGAGTTGCATTGAATCTGTAGATTACTTTTGATAAAGTGGTCGTTTTTACTATATTAATCCCACTGATCCATGAGCTAGGACAATCTTTCCTTCTGATATCTTCTTCAATTTCTTCACAGACTTGAAGTTTTTATCATACAAGTCTTTCACTTGCTTGAGAGAGCTACCCCATGGCATTTTACATTATTTGAGGCTATTGTGATTTCCCTGATTTCTTTCTCAGTCCATTTGTCATTTGTATATAGAAAGGCTACTGATTTTTTGTGAGTTAATTTTGTATCCAGTGAGTTCCCCAGTGGAATTTTTAGGGCCACGTACATTTACTATCATATCACCTGCAAATAATGATACTTGTCTCCTTTGTATTCAATTTGTATCCCTTTGGATCTCCTTCAGTTGCTGTAGCTAAGACTTAAAGTATTATTATATAGGATAGTTTTGGGGAGACTGGACAACCTTTTCTTATTCCTGATTATAGTGGAATTGCTTTGAGTTTTTCTTCATTTAATTTGATGTTGACTATAGGCTTGCTACTGCCTTTATTTTGTTGAGGAATGTACTTTGTATCTCTAAGGACTTTTATCATGAAGGGGTGTTGGGTTTTGTCAAAGGCCTTTTCTGCATCTAATGAGATGATCATAGTTTTTGTCTTCCAGTTTGTTTATATGATGGAGTGTATTTATTGATTTTTGCCTATTGAACCATCCCTGCATCTGTGGGATGAAGCCTAGTTGATCCTGGTGGATGATGTTTTTGAAGTGTTCTTGGATTTGGTCTGCAAGTATTTTATGTATTTTTGCATTTATGCACATAAGGCAAATTTTGTATTATTTAGATTGTTTATCTAGTTTATTGAGACATCTTCATAAATGTATGTCAAAGTCAAGTCCTAAGTTCTAAGAATACTTTTTAACTGATCTGTTATAATATTATAACCTGGGTATATTCTGTGTTTGGATGCCATAAGTATATCATCTAAAAATCTTAGAAATGAAATCTGAGGTATGAAAGTTAGTTTCAACCTTATTGACAGAAATGAGTCAAAATTTTCTTGATCAACAGTTTTAGGGGAGCTAATGGGAACTGAAAATACATGTGATATCTTATATCTTATCTTCCATACAATTGCTCATTTGAAATTTAGAGAAAACTTAATTTTAGGGTCTGACTTCCCCCATATATAAAATAATAGTTACTTTATTTAAATTTAGATAGGTCTTTTAAATGTTTCTATATGCAAGGAAATCATACAATTTGAGAATCTGTTATTAAATACATGGTAATGCCTCATTTTGTTGGGTTTACAGTTATTTGTGTTATTGCTTATTGGTACAAATTTAGGTAACAACCAAAGAGCTTCCTCATTCTTAGATTATATTAATTAAAAGGTATTTTGATATTAAAAGTGAGTAAATTGGCAATGAAGTATTACTGTGATAGAATTTAGATGGATGGTAATAGTGATTGTGGTAAGGTTTTCTAACTTTTTTATACCTAGTAGGGCTTTAATTTAAAGATCCATTTGTTAAAACTGACCTGTAAATGTCTCTTATGGTTGATTTTTAGCCACCAGCTGAGCAGGCCAAAGCCAGACTACAATTGGTTCTTGAAGCTGCTGGTAAGTGTTGAAAATTAACTTTTATGAAATAAAAAAATAAATCTTAGGCTGGTAGCCTACTTACACGAGTCAAAGTTTTTTTCCTGGTTTTGAAATTCTCACAGATCTAGATTATATGTTTAGATCTACATTATATGTTTGGATGTATGTTACCTTTTTATTGCTAATATAAAGCAGTATCTGCTAAAAAGTCATTCTTTACATATTTATGGTAAAACAGGCATTAGTTTTAATGTTCAATTTTAATGAAATCCATGTTGATTTTCATCTTTTATGGATTGTACTTTTGGTGAAATGAAAAAAATTCTTTAGCTCTAGATCATGATTTTTTTCTGAAATTTACTTCTGGGAGTTTTTAAATTTTTGTGATTCTTATTTAAGACTATGATCTATTTGTACTTAACTATTGATTAAGACTTCCATTATTTTGGAGAAAATGAGGTCAGTGCTATTTCAAATTCCTGTAATTACTAATTCATTGGACTATATGTTCTGTTGCCATCTAATCTTAAAATGCCATGTTTAATTTCCCAGTTGTAGTTTCACAAAGACATTTATTTAACTCTTTAAATATGTCTAAACATCATGGTGTTTTCTACATACTGATAATTTAACTTTAAATCTTAATGTACTCCTTGCAATATGTGTGTGTGTATGTATGTGTATGCACGCATGTATTATTTACCTTTTAAGGGTTTACAAAGAGCTTATACATTGCAGTTTGACAAATTGAGGATTCAATGATAATTTCAGACTACCAAATAACAGATATTATATTTTTAAGCAAATATATATGTACATATTGACTCAAGGATCTCTTGTATTAGCTATTGTTACTATAAATTACTATAGAAATAACTTTTTGAGATTATAGGGTATTAATATATTGGATAGGTTTTTATAAAGTGTGTTCAATTGCTTTATGAAAACTTTAAACTACTTTTCATTATCACTTCATTTATCAGACTGCTGATTTTCATGCTACTACAATGAGTAGAATGCTATATAATACTGTAATGTTTTATATTTCTTTGAAAAGTATCCAGTGTTACTTTTAAGGATACCATATGGCCTCTGAAGGAAAGTAAATGGCTGGGTGGTGTGGAATGTTAGTAAACATACAAACATGGAGTGGGGAAGAGGAAGAACCTGAGATCAGCCTGGTTAAGACAACCTCTTAATAGTTTCTTCTCCTCTTCCTTGTTTCTGACAACCACCAACCTGCCTTCTGTCTCTGAGATGTCCTGGGACTAGAGCCATATGTAATATGTTGATGTTTAGATCTGTCATGTGGTCTATTTTGGAATCATATATATGTTATAACACACCGGTAATTCATTTCTTTTATGGTTGAAAAATATTTGTGTACAATTTGCATATGCATTCATCCAGTGATAAACACTTGAACTCTTTCTGTTTTTTTTAGTATTGTTGAATAATGTTATAAACCCACACAAACTAATCTGAGCCCCTGCTTTTAGATTCTGAGAGTACTTTCAGAAAAGAATAATTGTGAGATCATTAGGCAATTCTTCAATTCTTTAAAACCCCAACAATTTTCCCTCATAAACAAATGATTTTGTATTCTCAACTGCAATATGCAAATGGTTCCGTGTTGTATCAATCAGAGATTATTACACATTTAAGTAAGCTGTTTGAAAGTCTTTAGGTTTGGAGATTTTCTATGTCATAAATCCATCATCAGTGAGAGGTAAGGATGGTAACTGTCTTGCAGGGTTATTGTGACAACAAATACTTATAACATACAAAGTGCCTAATCCTAGCTCATGCTAGGATTTTTGTGGTAAGCAGTGCTGCATGATTATGTCTCAGGCACCATTTCATAATGCTATTTCTTTGCTAAAAATTATCCAGTGTTTCTCAATGCAAAAACAGTTTTATACCTGTTTCTGACCCTTTAGATTCTGTGCAACAGATCCACACACTGTCATTTTAATTGAGAAATTTTTGATAGTATGTTCTGATTTTCATTTCTCCTTCCTCATCCCCTCTCAGATCCTCCCACCCATCTAACTCCATGCCTTCTTTCTCTTGCTCTAAAAACAAACAAGCCAATTTTAAACAACAAACTAGAATTTAAAACAAATTAATGAAATAGAAAACATAGAAAAAAGCATGAGAAACACACACATAAAATCACCATATCCCAAATCATAATATATAAACCAAAGAACAGTGAGATTAAAAAAAAAATACCCAAACAAGTCATTATGAGACAAAACATCTCTGAAGCATTCATTTTGTGTTGGCCATCTACTACTGGGCATGGGGCATGACACTAAGAATGCTTTGTATACTCAATGGGATTCTTTTGGAGAAAACTGATTTTTCTTTGAGAATGGGTGACACTAGGAGACAGCGTCTGGGTTAGGGATGGGGGCTTGTGTCCACTTTCCCTCTTAATGCTGGCATCCCATCTGGCTTAGACCTGCACAGGCCCTGTGCATGCTGCCATAGTCTCTGTGAGTTCTCATGTGCATTGGTTCAGGTGTGTTTAGAAAGCCTTGTTTCCTTGGTGTCTTTCATCTCCACTGGCTATTTATAATCTTTCTGCCTGAGAGGAAAGTTTAAGATAGATAGATAGATATTCTCTCTCTCTCTCTCTCTCTCTCTCTCTCTCTCTCTCTCTCTCTCTCTCTCTCTCTCTCCCTCCCTCCCTCCCTCCCTCCCTCCCTCCCTCCCTCCCTCCCTCTCCCTCTCTCTCCCATCTCCCCTCTCTCCTTATCCCCCTCTCTCTCCACATTGTCCAGTTGTCGGTCTCTGTATTAGTTCCTATATCCTGGAAGCTTCTCTGATGAGGGCTGAACAAGACACTGATCTGTAGATATAGTAGAATGTCATTAGGAACTATTTTATTGCTATATTCCTTTAGCAGAGCAGTAGTATTTGGTTTTCTCCTAGGTCCACGACCTATCTAGTCAGGTTTTTAGCCATCCTAGCAGTGCCAGACATGGGTTCCATCTCATGGAGTGGGCCTTAAATCCAATCAGGTGTTGGTTGGTTACTCCCACAAGCTTTGTACCATTATTGTAGCAATCTATCTTACAGGTAGTGACTAGTGTAGATCAAAGGGTTTGTAGCAGGGTGGTGTTTCCCTTTCTCCTCTGGTATCATGCAGAGTATCTTTCAGCACCATGAACACTAGCAGTAGGGTTGACGGCTCTAGGTAGGTGCTAGCACCACCTCTCTCCATTCAGGGAGCTGTATAGGTGTTCTCTTCAACACCAGGGTCTTACCCTCAGTTTGTGGAAAGCAACAATAGTCTTGGCAATTGCCTGCCTTGATTGGGGGTTTCCATCGGGCTTCTTTGACCAACAATTCAATTAGATGTAACCCATTTCTGGCACTGGAAGATTCACTTGATGGCAAGAAATGTCTAGTGGAGAATTTTTCTTCCCCATTATTTGGTGATTCCATTTATATTCCTGTCATATATGTATATATTTTAAGCAGTTTAACTGTATTTGTTTCCATATGATTTCTCAAATGACCCTCAGTATTAGCTGTCACTCCCCCATTCCCCCCTTAACCCCTTCTTCCGTTCATCTCTCCATTTAGTACTCCCTCAATTGGAAAAACCTTCCCTCCTTCCCTTGCTCTGTACTCAGCCTCGGTGGTTATAGGGATTGCAGCATGTCTGTAAAAGTCTTAAAAGCTGACATTCACATATATGAGAATACATGCCGTATTTGTCTTTGGTTGGGAATTTCTCACTCGGGATGATTTTTTTTTTTTTTTCTGGCTCCATCCATTTACTTTCAAATTTTATGGTTTTGTTTCTTTTAACAGCTGAGTAATATTCCATCGTGTAAATGTACTACATTTTCTTGATCCATTCATCTGTTAATGCACATCTAGGCTTTTTGAAATTTCTGGCTATTATGAATAGAGCAAAAATGAACACAGTTGGACAATTGTCTCTGTAGTAGAATGTAGAGTCCAAGAGATTAACAACCTCTAAAAAATTCATTTCTTAGATTTCATAACTGTAACCTGAATTGCCTATGTTCTTTTCTACCTGGAACTTTTTGCTCCTCTTTTGTTTCTATTTTCTCCTATTCACTCTCTCTACTAGTTTTTTTTTTCTCTATCATAACACCCTAATAAAACTGCAGCTATTAATCTCTGAAATATAAGTCATTTGTGGAGAACTGATCATCTGAAGTTGTAAACCTTTGCATACTTGTGTGCTGTGGAAATTAGAAGCGAAGTTATTCAAGAGACTATGAATAGAAGTATCATATTACCCAGAGTATATACTGGAAGGACTTTAATGAGTACCACAGACATACTTGCACTTCTGTATTCATTACTGCGTATTTCATGATAGTCAGAAATGGACCCGGCCTACATGTTGGTGGATTAATAGACAAAGAAAATGTGATATGTATACCGGGGAATTTTAATTGGCTGAAAAAAAAAATGAAATCCTGACATTTGCAAGAAAATGGGTAGAACTGGGAATGTTAAGTGAAACAAGCAGACTCAGCACAATACCATATTATATACAGAACATAAAGTTAAAATTATATACATGTGTATATTAGCATATATGTATTTAGATCATGAAGCTAGAATGGTGGTCATGAGATTGTGGGAAGAAATCCTAATGTGGGGATGCAGAGAAAGTAATGGATGCATGTGACCTGAAAGGAGAATGGGGTGCCTGCCTGTCTAAGGGACGGGAACCAACCAGGCAGGCGACTGACTGAGGCAAAGTCAAATGGCATGTATGCAGGAAATGCCCCAGTTGCTCAGACTTTATATTCTCACCTACACAGTAAAGTTAAAAGCCTCACAAATATTTAAATGCTAATTAAAACTGATGCTGAATTTTGTGATGTTCCAAACATTAAAGTTTTTGATGACTATTGATATACTGTGACTTTATAAATGTAAACTTTAAGTTAATACATGACAGAAATATTATGAATAGTACTTTATCATCTAAATAATGTTTATGACACTTTGAATTGTGTCTAAAGTTTTCAAAGTGCTTTTATAAATCCTTTATCTTAGATAATTAACACCATTTTGCAAGTATCATGAAAATTTGCACAGCTTATTAGGAAGCAAATTCAGTAATTCCTGACTTTTGATCTCTTACTACCCATAATTTCAATGCTTGAGCTTTTTTGGTCAGAAAGGAGAGTGACAGAGAATATTACCAAATGCCTATTTATTTTTGTAGACTTAATGTATATTTACTTTACAGTACAATAAGTTCTAGCTTTAGATCTGCTTTAGATTCTGAAATGCTTTTGATTGATAATACAAAAGGGTTAAAGTTCCACTTGTGAAAAAGCTTTTTTTCCCTGAACTGTAGTTCAGGGAAACTAGAACATCCACAGTATCTTACTGTATAACTTTGGAAAATCTAGGCTAATTTTACAATCTTTATTTTCCTGTCCTAAATCTAAGTCTCTGCATTTCAGTGACCCTTCCTGGGCTGGAAATTGGTTAATTGTTAAACACAGATTAGTTGCATACATACATACATTATAATTCACATCATAAGTTTGCTTAGCGATATACCATAAGTGCCTCAGTTCCTCTGCAGCATATTAAATTGAGGTTTGATTTCCTCAGTTACCCCTTGGATGCTCTGAAACCAAGTCCTGACCCTTCCCCTTCACATAGACTGATGGTCTCAGGAGTTCCAACACTTAACTCCAGTCTAGCATTAAATACTGGTGATTCCAAGAATTACAAATGAAGATAATTGATAAGGTTAATACTTCAGGAACTATGGAAAGCTTCTCTGATTTACTGTTTATAGCTGACAGAGAGACTTGCTCCATAGGTTTCTGACCCCTGAAATAGGATGTTTTTTGTGTCAGAAGCTTTCTTGTTAGGACATTCCCCTACTCCAAAGCAGAGCAAATGATGGAAAAGTACATTCAGACTTCATCTCAATGGTTTTTCGATTAATTTTCTCTGTGTGGTCTCTTTGAGAGCATGTCAGTAGTCTAGATTGTAGCTGGTTCAGTCATTAGCATAACTTGCACTTAAGCAGGCATTCTTCTTTATAGCCTTATCTTGTTTTTATGGAATTTGGGTTAATACCTATAAAATGCTCAAAACTATCTGGTCCGAACTATTCCAGTAAATGTCAGCAATTTAGTGTGAGAAGCATTGCAATGTGATATTTAGTTCTACAGCTGGGAGCCTGAGGAGCTGCCCCTGGTTGCTGAGAAACCTATAGCAGCATTGCTAATGCTTGCTGAATGTCAGTTGTTCATTCATAAAATGGAAATAACAGTATGAACTTTCAGAATGCTTATGTGAGCTAAATAAATTCCTACAATAAAGTCCTTAGCATCCCCAGCATGATGGTAGGTGGGAAATTCAGCAGTTGTTCTTTCTGGTGACACCTGAGGGACTTTATGAAGTTATTAAAGAGAACTTGAGTTACATAGCTACCTCATGCTAGCATGCACAAACTGTTAGGTATTATCAAAAATAAAGAGTGAAACATTAAATAGCTTAGTTTACGTAGGTATTTGTTAAAACTTTTTTCATCAAGTATAGTTTTCACAAAGTTCATAGTTCTACATAAAATTGAATTGCTTGGATACAAAATCAAAATGATAACATTAATTTAACTTGTTTCCAACAATGGATCTAATGTTTGTCTTTGTGTTACTCCAAATTGATAAAACTCTTTCTACTTTAAATCGTTAAGTAACTTGCTTTAAAAAATGTATGTTATCTGTTTTAGCATTTATTCCATGTTTATTTGAATGGCTGTTATTTACCTCTAATAGTATTTAGTAAGAAGAAAGCTATCAGTGAGAGTCTGACAATATCACAGCAACTCGTCATGTTTGAGCAGATGTTAAGCAGACAGTAGTTGAATGTTAATTCTGAGAGAGTGGTATGTTTAAGCCTAACTGAAGTATGTTGCATGTGGGCCTTCTAGACTAGAGTACAATGCTTGATCTCTGGGGAGAATTTTAAAGCTAAACCTCTTTCTTTGGGGTCCTCTATATGGACTCTATCAAGTCAGTCTAAAGCAGATCATCCCTAGGCTAAAGCCCTTCAGCTTTTGTTATTGGGCTCTGTAGACCTGTAATTAGGCCTCCCGGCAGGCCTTGCAGGCCAGTTAATGGTCATATGGAGTTTCTGTGAGGCAGACTGGCTTTGTATAAATCCTGGCTAGGAATATGTTTATGGGTCACTTCCTACCAGGACCATGCTTTGTCCTTATGCCCTGCGGGCTGACAGGGAGCAGGTTCCCTTGACCATGGACTGTTCAGTGTGCAACTCAAAATCTACTTCACTAATCCCCAGTGTAAACAGAGGATTTAGAAGGGCTTCTGTCACTTACAGTGCCAATTCACTTGGGTGTCTGTGAATTTATTTTCCCCGACTTCATTATTGAAAGACTGACAAGTGTGTAAGGTTTAGATGGCTGTTTACACATCAGATGTGCAGATCATCCCAAACAAATTATCTAATGAGGAATTATATAATTAGTTTCTTAGAATTGATTACCTTTCAATATTTGTACAATTGAAACCATTCAAATTGTGCACTAATAGTTAACCTTTTCTTATAAGGAGAATTATAGGTCCTTTTTTCCCTAAAAGTGAAGTAACTTAGAGTAAAAAAGTCTACTAAAAGGTGATCATGAAGATTTTAGATAAGTTAAAATAAATAATCTAAAACCTTTATTGTTCTGAACATTCCATGTAAAGTAAAATTTCTTTTAGTGTAGCAAAGCTTTGGAGGAGAATATCAAATTGTTTTACAGATGCTTAATGAAAATGTGATCCATGAAGTCTTGAAAATAATGAATTGCATTTACTGGGCATTTGCTATATAGTCATTACTTAATGTGCATTTTCATATGTTGTAAGTATTTTTTTTAATTGGTTCCTGTGTCCTACCCATAATTCCTAGCCAAAACAAAGTATTTGAATATTAATAAAATAATGGTTGAAAATCTACATTTTCTGTTTTGCTTAACATAATTTTACTAAGATTTTTTTCTTTATTGATGAGATTATATAGAGACTAGATTCCGAAGAACCTAGAAACCCTAAGTGTGCACTGCAGAGATCTTTCTCCTGCTATCCTATAGCAGTTTTTTTTTTTTTTTTTTTTTGAGAGAGAGAGAAAAATCAAATGGTGAATGCTTTCCTGTCTCATCTAGTAAACACGTGCTTGGTACTTTGCATTTCGTGATATAAGAATGGCTCATGACAGATGTGGCTGAAAAGACCACATACGTAGATTGTATGATTTTATTCTGGTGGAACTAATAGGATCACTCAATACACTTTAGATACTGGGTTTTTTCCCTTTCATCACCACCACCACCACCATCACCATCATCATCATCATCATAAAATTGTTTAAATAGAATAGCCTTTTGATGTATAAGGACTGCATCTTTCCCTAAATTAAGGAAAAGTTGATGGCAGCACAGAACCATTCTTCTCTTCCAAATGATATATTATTCCTGCTCTTATGTTCATTCTTTGTATTCTTTTGAGTTTTCATATATGAGTACTGTATTGACTTTATTTCCCTCTCCTTTCTTCCTTTTTATTTTTTAATTGTCCTGAAATCCCACAAAAGTTAACATTTTGTTCCATTTTTATAGTTTTTAATTTTATTTGAGAAAATTAGAAAGTACATACCTTAGAGAATATAAGACCTCCCTGTGAATTAGGTTGAGTTATTAAGAGCAACAAGTTTTATTGATGTTCATTGAAGTTATGACAGAGTATTACATACTCAGAAGTTAGTTCATGCCTAACTAGGAAAACTATAGTGCATGTTCCTTGTTTTACCAGTTTTAAAAACAGAAATGTTAATATATTCATGATATATTTTAGAATTAAAAAAACTTGTGAACTATTTAGGTAGCTCAGGTCTCTTTTAGTATTAAGCAAGCATTAGTATCATATCACAAACTATCTAGGATGATGTGCACAAAGCTGGTGGTGGTTGTGATCTCTGAATAGCTAAATTGAGAGGTTAGAACATTGTTTTTGCCTGCTCTTCATTTCCGATGATTCTTTAGTTATGAAGGAGTATAGGAAAGGCTTGTTTGGAACATAAAGAAATTCCCCTGACGAATTTCGACAGATGTGTACAGCAGTTTAACTATAGCCTAAGTTTTTAGAAACCATTTACTCCCACAATTTCCTATACTCCTTTTGAAGTCAGTTTTCTCTTCCTCCTTCTCAACCTTGGCTGCCACTAATCTGCTTTGTTACTACAATTACACAAAGTAAGTGTGAAAAATAAATCAGCTAGGTTTTCTGATTATAATCTTTAAAAATTTTGTTAAAGTAATCATGGATTCTTTTTCGTACATAAAAAAGATGAGTGTATTGTTTCATAATAATTTCTTCATAGAGTATTTTAAAATTAGAATTGTTTTGCTCATTGTTGGCCTTTGCTGTTAAGAGTAATAATGTAAGCTGCATCTATTCCCACCTCTGTTTACCATTCTTGTGTTCTTTTTTGTTTTGTTTTGTTTTTTTCAAAACAGGGTTTCTCTGTGTAGCTTTGGAGCATGTCTTGGAACTCGCTCTGTAGACCAGGCTAGCCTCAAACTCACAGAGATCCATCTGCCTCTGCCTCCCAAGTGCTGTCATTAAAGGCATGCACCACCACTGCCCGGCTCATTCCTGTGTTTTTGTAAACAGTCCTAGACCACCTTTATTATGGACAGCTTCAACAGTGAGTAATTACTGGTCAGTGAAGACAGGGAAAGTAGTTGCTTGTCATAGTATTCAAATGGATTGGGTTCTTTCTTTAGTTGAGAAATCAGTATAGACTCAGAGTTGCAGCTGATCTATATGTATTGCAACCCATAATATATTCTAAATTCTAAATCATTGTGGTTCCTTTTTCTTTCCTATAGGACTACTTTTTAGTTTAGAATTTTTAGCTATACAGATTGGCATAGAAACAGAGATAGGGTGAGATAGTAAGAAAGTGGAGGGAGATGCAAGTCTGCGAAATTCCTGTGGTTCCTCCTTATCCTTCATCCTGAGTGAGAAGGAGAGCTCATCTTAGGTAATCTAGACCCATGGTTCCCTAAGTTCCTTCCATACACACACACACACACACACACACACACACACACATATATACATATATACAGAAACACAGAAAGAATTGGACTTTGTGATGAGAAATTTATACATACAAAAACACACAAAATAGCTTTTCTTCCCTGTTTTATAGTCCATTTAATATGTTTAATTCAGTGAGCAAGTATATCCAACTTACACCAACTATAAATTTTGTCCTGCCCAAAATCATAAACCTACATAAAACATGTTTCATGGTTTTTGTTTATTTCTTTTTGTTTTGGTGTGTGTGTGTGTGTGTGTGTGTGTGTGTGTGTGTGTGTGTGTGTGTGTGTGTAACTTATGTGATTCTGGACGATGAGCTTTGTAGATGACAGTGTTGTCCCAGTAAAAGAGTTAGATATGCCTACTTGAATTCAACTTTAAACAAATGATATCTGATCATCAAACTTTACACATGCCTATTTTCAAAAAGTTTTGGATAATATGCCAATTACATGCCTCTTTTGCTTATAAACTGTCTTGAATTTAAAAATAAATTTAATTTTAATATTTTTAATTAAATGCTATATGTATTAATTTCTATGCCATCTTTGTAAAACATTATTTCAGCTGGAAAAACTCCTGTTAATTCTTCATGTAACTATAGTAGTTTTCATGTAAGTGTATGTTTTGGGGTTCAAAGAGCCTTTGAAGACAAGCCGGCTAGGCTGGCAATGCTCTTCCTTAACCTTCTAAGTGCTGGGATTTCAAGTGTGAATCACCACACCCACCTCCGTGTAGTTATTTGCTGTTGCTTCTAAAGTATTTCATATGATTCATTCCTACCATTAAATGTGTTAATTGATGCTTGCAATGACCATTGGTTTTACATAAGATGATAGTAATTCCGATATGTTGATGAGGCCCTTAATACTTTAGAATTGTTTTTAAAATACTATTTGTTTATTATTGTCATTTTAAAGACATTTTTGAAAATGCAAAGATCTTGAAAAGTAAATGGGACTTATCAGATCATTGTTGATTAAATGAAATAATTTTTATATATAAGGATACAATATTTCCTTTCTAAAAAATACCGCCTCCCCCCTCCACCCCCACCCCCCCCCACACACACACACTCTAGTTTTTTGAGACCAGGATTCTTTCTGTAGCCCTGGAACTCTGTAAACCAGGCTGGCCTCGAACTCAGAGATCTGCCTGCCTCTGCCTCCCAAGTGCTGGGATTAAATGTGTGCACCACCACTCCCAGATTCAGAGATTTCTACTCTTTAAAATGTGTTAATTTTGTTAGATAATAGTTACATAGGAAGGCAAGCATATTCTTTGAAAGCCCTGTCAAGGCTAATATTTTTGCCTCCTTCAATTCTTTCTTTCAAATGACAAATCATAGGAATCACTGTCATTGGTAGCTATAATATTATGAGATGTATCTTTTAAATTCAAATTTAAAAAGTTGAGAGTTGCTCTTTGACTATGTAATTTATTTCTATTAGCTGGCTATCCATAAATATTTGGATAGTTTAAGATGCATCTTCAAGATTCCTACCTGGCCTTGAAATAGTTGGAGCCTTTTTACTTTTGTGAGGCTGGGAAGGCAAAGGAAGAGAGAAACTTTAGAGCATTTTAAGAGCTATATAAGATGTGTGCCCTAACAAACTGAGCCCTCTGAGAACAGTAACCTTGTAACACCACAGGCCAACAAGAACCATAAAGTAGCTCCATTTAACTCTTGCCTCACCATGATCTACCTTCAGTGTCTTCTAATTGCCAAGGGCAAGGTATTCTGTTTGATGGTGTCTATGAAGTTCTGCAAAGAAGTAAACACAGAGCAGATTAGCGGGAAAAGGCATCTGGTTTATCCGGCATAACACCTGGTGATTGCTGGAGAGACAGCGGTCATTGGTAGATAGTTTAGCAGGCTCCTTATTGCCAGTCAGTGTCAGTAGAAAAGTGGAGGGAGAACAGGTGTCTTCTAGCAATTGCAATGAAATTTGCTTCTTCCTTACATAACTTTTAAAAAAATATATAGCACTCCAAATTTGCCATTATTGTAATTATTTACTTAGAATTTTGCATGATAGCATGCTTTCCCATAGAATTTATTTAAACAAAAATACATTGTACTAGGCTTGATCTTGGCAATGGGATAGTTGCAGTTCTTAAGGTACTATTCTTGCCCCCTTTGAAGCTCACAGCATGAGACAGTTGTGCAAGTGAGTACAACATGAACTAGTACACTGAATGTTGGTGTATTTTTTAAGCTTGATCATACCACGTTCTATATAAAGTACAAAGTGTTTTTTAAAAAGTGCAGAGGAAGCACAAGTGTCTGCCTTTGCCTGAAGACGCAGGAAGAGCTCATAATGTGAGTATAACAAAGAGGATAATATTTTGTGTTTTGTTTTTCCTCACCTGATATCTTTACAAATCCTCCACATTAACAAATGGCTTATAAAAAGTGGTGGTATCAATGTGAGTAATAAAGTCCTTTTGCTATAGTTACTGAAAGAATATTTATCATTGCCTTATTAAATATGGGGAAATAAGTGTGCCATTTTTTTCCAAATGGTTTCATTTGCTCGTGTTTTCTTTGTTGATCCAAATGAATGAAATTAGAATAAACAATCTCTAAGTCATTTGTAATCAGGAGCTGATTAATGGAGTTTGGTTTCCTAGCCATTATTCATTCACGAACACCTGATATCTTTCCCATAAACAAATTGTGTTTGTCCAAATTAAGAAATTAAATGAAGCATTTGATGAGTTTATGATTGACCCTTCTAACTCAGAGCCCATTAGTCAATGTCGTCATCATAGAAAATGGTTTGACTAATGTGTTGTCTGAAGAAGCATGTGGATTTATTATGACTTCTGATTAATGCTTGCTGCAAGCCAGACAACTAGATTATAATATTTTTTTGATTCTCATTTTAACAGTCATTGAAGAATTTCATTTCTGATGAAATGCATTTATGTGCCATTAGATTTAGAAATGATGGTGTTGAGTTGGTAATTTTTTTCAAGAATTATATATTTTTGAAAGGATTTAGTATATATCTTAGAAAAGGTATTTTTAAAAATGGTCATACATCTTTTGGCTTTGTGGGAATCATCCTTCCCTTTCCAGATAATAAACTTAACATTTAGACTTCTAACCTAGAGTTTGTTAAGTTATCAATAACTTTAAATAGGAAAACAACAATATGTGAATTTCTTGTTCATTAATTTAAAACAACTTAGTAATTTTAAATATTTCTTTTGAAATTGTTCATAGTGTTTATCCCATATGATTATGTTTACCAATAAAGTTAAGACCCTCTTTACATATCTGTTCTCAAAGTTGGAACTGGATTTTTGGTTTTAAAGTTAAGACACAAGGCATTGCACTATATTGTGGCATTTTCATGTATATGTAGCGTTGTTTCATTCTAATTCCCCCTTCTCCCCTACTTCCTTCTCTTAACCCTTTGTCCCCATCCTAACTAGGTTTTTAATGGTGTAATTTAGCTGAACTACTGCAACATGTGCCCTGTAGCCAGATGCCTGCTCCAGGCAGTGCAATGTGAAGAATACACTGGTATAAAGAACCTAAACACTTCAGATATGGCCAAGTGTTTAATCTCCTGTGGTTGTAATGAGAGAGGCTCCTAGTAAGAGTTTAAAGGTTAGGAACATAGGACTTCGTCAGTGTTTACAAGCTGAAATATCTACTGGGATTATCGGTTTATGTTGTAAAATAAATCAATGTGTATGCCTCAGAAACTGGAGAATGGGGCAAAGAAAGAACAAGAGGACATTTTGGAGAATCTCTCTGACTTCCTGTATACTGTCCTCATTGTGGTGATACATCAGTGTTGTTTCATGATCTCCCTAATTTTATATTAAAAAACAAAAAGAAAACCAGCATCAAATAATGGACTGCCACACTGTCCACACTATTTCATTTAGCTTAGAGCAGAATATAGTCATAATAGAACAATGAGAAAACTCAGAGCTATGATTAATTTTTTTCAATACCTTAAAGATCTTAAGATCTTTCCAAATTAGAATCTTCCAATCTTCTCTTTGCCTAATTGCTTTATTTTTAATAAGACCAAAGTTTCAGAGTACCAAAGAATAGAATGAGTTAGAAGATGCTTATTGGGTCTTAGCTCCTATGTGAAACAGTACTCAGACTCTATTTCCAGCCTTCTGCTGAAGGGGAATCTTCTTGGGCCATACAATCAAGGACATGAACTAAGACTCTGATAGCATCACATAACAAAAGGACAGACAGAGGACTGTTTGTAGCATGGCCAAGAATTGAGGGTGTACCTGGGTCATATTAATTTAGAATCATCTTCATTTGTTGAAGGTTCTGTGGTAAACACAACTTTTTACTTCTTTTGAAGATACAAAATTATAATTTCTTTAAAAAGAGAGGGACACTCTGAACAAGAGGTTTTGCAGGAGTTACAATCCCTCTGTGTATGACATGTTCTAAACATATTTAAAGAGATACCAGACATGTACCTCCCAAAGTGCTAGAGTTGGTACCACTCAGGCTTAGGCAGGGTAACTCCAAAGCACATTTGCTAATCAGGTTCCTAAATATATTTCTTGGAATATCTAGACTTGGCTTCTAAGTCCATGCATGACAGTTTGCTTCTGTTCTGTTTTGGATCAATTATAATGCCAGTGTAGTTTCCTAGCCATATAGAAATGGTTCAGAACAGCTAAGTATTCCAAGAGTACACCCTACTAAAGGGAAGACAGCGAGCTGCTATGGCAAAGGAATGTGAAGCAGCTAAGCAGGAAACACTGAATGGGGAAGGAGAGTGAACTATCATCATTTTGAGTGTCCCTGTGTGTCTGTAGTCACTGGAGAACAAGGTGAAAGTGACCATGCAGAGTTCAGTCTCGCGGTGCTTACCCTGTAAGCATGAGAACCTTCCATTGCCAGAAACTACATCCAAAGTGTGGGTGTGATGGTGCACACTTACAGTCCCAGTATAGGGGAGGGAGAGACACAGGGATTTCTGGGCTGTCTGTTCCGCCAGCCTTGCTGACTCAGTGAGCTCCAGGCCAGTCAGAGAAAAATAAGATGAATGGAGCCTGCGAAATGATACTTAAAGTTGTTCACCCCCCCCCACACACACACACAACTGCATACACATGGACACCATATGCACAGATGCAAAATTAATATGGTATAAAAATAGTACTTCTGAGGAGTGGAGAGATGCCTCATTGGTTAGGAGTATCTGTTCCTTTTACAGAAGATCTGGTACAATTCCCAACACTTACATGGTGGTTTACAACAACCCATGGCTCCAATTCTGGGGGTTCCGATGCTGTCTTCTGTTTCCTTAGGAAGCAGGCACCCACATGATATACACACATACATACATTGCGAGCAGAAAAATCAGACATGTAAAGTAAAATAAATTTAATTTATTAAACAGTATTTGGTGGTCAGGCAGTGGTGGTGTACCTCTTTAAGCCCAGCACTCAGGAGGCAGAGGCAGGTAGATCTCTGTGAGTTCAAGGCCAGCCTGTTCTACAGAGTGAGTTCCAGGACAGCCAGTGCTACGCAGAGAAACTCTGTCTCAAAAAATCAAAACAAGAACAAAACCCAGTATTTGTGTATCCAACACAATTGTGCAATACCAGATTTCTTGGTTCCTTCTTTGTTACTATGACAAAATGCCTGAGAAAAGCAACTCAATTAAAGAGAGTCTTCTTATGGCTCACAATTAAAGGTACAGCCATCACAGAGGAGGAGGCAGGGTGGCAAACACAAGGAAGCTTGTCCACATATTCACAGTCAAGAAGTGGAGAAAATTAATGCTAGGAAGCAGGTCTCATTCTCCTTTCTTTCCTTGTTAATTCATCCTGGACCCTAGACCATGGAATGGTGCTACACATATTCATAGTTGATGTTACCTCCTTGGTTAAATTGCTCTAGAAACACCCTAATAGACACACTCAAAGATGTGTTTCCTGGGAGATTATAACCCTGTCAAGTTGGCAATGAATGCTGAGTATTATAGGAAATACTGTTGTCTGTGATTTTTCCTCAAGTATATTCCATATAAGAAATGACCAGTGTTAGAATACTTTTTTATGGGGCAGGGGTTCTAATTATTTTTTTCCAGTTTGAAATAAATTGTCTTGAAAAAAAGTAATGTCTTATCTTAAGGAAATGGGTTCAGCTCTGGAGAAAAGAAAAGAATGGAAGCCTTAAACGTGCAATATTGGGAAAAGATAGGAGAGGTCAATTACCACGTATCACAGCTCCCTCTGCCTCTTCATTATAAACTGAGACATTTCCCTGCCACATGTGTGTGCTTGATGTTCTATGAAGAAATGGGACTTAGAAATGGAGACCTTAGGAGATAATTAGGTTTCTATAAGGTTATGATGGTGAGATCTTTGTGGCGGGATTAGGTAAGTTTGCCTTCCCCCACCACCCACTCCACATTGAGAAGGCCTCCATCTACCAGCCATGAAGAGGACCCTAATGAAAACCAACCACACTGATAACCTTGACTATAGACTTCTAGGATCCAGAAGTGAAAAAAAAAGTTTCTAGTGTCTCTGTCATTCATTGTATTTTTTGATGGCAGCCTGAGCTGACTGAGACATCTTAGTGATGTATCTCTTACTATTTTTCATATGTAAACCATCTCCCTTCTAGCCTAAGACTTTTTCAGATGCTCTCTGAAGGAAAATGGTGCCTAAATCGGCTCTAGAGAAAATATTTTTTTTAATTTTAATGAAAATGAAAATAAAATTGCATCATTACATCATTTATCTCCTTCCTTTCTTCGCTCCAACCCCACTCATGTCCTCACTATGCTCCCTCTCCAATTCATGACACCTCTCTCTCTCTCTCTCTCTCTCTCTCTCTCTCTCTCTCTCTCTCTCTCTCTCTCTCTCTCTCTCACACACACACACACACACACACACACACACACACACACACACACCCTGCTGAGCTCATTTAGTGTGGCTTGTATGTATATGATTTCAAAACTGAACTCTTGGTAGTGATTAATGTCCAGGTTCATCCCTAGGGAAGACTACTTTTGCTCTCAGCACTCCTTAGTTGCCTTTAGTTACTTCTTTTTAGAGGTGTTTCTTTGTGAGATTTCCTTCCTCCCGTTAGCATGCTCATACCTGGATACTCCAAGCAATTAAAAGCCATCTAGTGACATTTAATTATAAAAATTCTTTGGTCAGAAAAGGTTCCCTCCTTCTTTTGGAGCTTATCTATGACATTGTGTTCTGGACCATGCCAGCATTTGTCCTGGAATACTGATGAAGCAGTTTGAAACATTGTAAAAGGACCCCTATAATCAAGTTAATGCCCTTTGCTTACTATGATACAGTAATAGCCTACAAGACTGAGAGTATATCCTAATAACGGGAACATCTCCTTAGCATGAATGGTCCTTAGGTTTAATTTCCAACATGGGTTTGGGCTGCATGTCAAATAATAGTGGTATTACTAAGTCCTTTATCTTATAGGAAACAAATTGAGATAACTAGAATACACAAGGATAAACTATCTACAGGTAAACATTTTAAATGTTTACATTTTATATTACAAAAAATTTTCACGATATATAATGCTTTAATACCTTTGTTACTCACTAACTATTAAGCAGAGGAGAAATCCTATGCATTTCAGTCACTAACATGTGCTTATATATCAATGTATATTGATTTAATAAATATTCCTGATCAGACACATGTCATAAAACCTATCTAGTATGTGTCTAAAGATGAAATTTAGTTGGAGGGGAAAGTGGCTTCCCCTCTTGTATTGTTCTTTCTAAAATGCTTTTTAATCTCAAGTGGATGCCTAGAATACTCAGTGAAATGAGCCTTCTCCAGATAGCTGACTGTATATCTTCACTAGAGATCCCTAAGGCATAAACATGCATGTGCTCACACTCAGGGAAAATAGCCTCAGTGATAACAAAAATGATTCCTAAGGTATAATCTCAAGCTAAGAGAGTCTTAGACATGCTAAGAAACTCAGTTTAATGTACTGGCTGTGCCAAATGAAAATGGAGGCATCATTGGTGAATAATAACTAAATTAAAGAGAAGTATTTTGCTGGCAGAGTATTCTAGTTTGTCTTTCTCAGACTGACTGCTATGGGAGATTCCTTTGTCATTTAAATAGGTATGTTTCATTAGCTAGAAATATAATATAAATTTTCTTATAGAGATTATGTATTGTTTTTACTATAAATAAAATTCATTGGAGATGAATTCTTTACTTTTAAAAACTGATTCCTAAGCATGATGATTCATTTTAAACAATATAAACATTAATGCCTTTGTAAAACTGTAGTGATTGCTATATTAGCAGTAATATCAGTGTGGATTAACTTATAGTTTTCAAAATGTCATTTCATGATTTCACATACTTTCACGAAATAAGCAATTTAGATACTAATATCCTATTTTGAAAACAAGGGCATGAGACCTAGAAGGGTAAGAGGACTTATTAAAAGTTACAATGATAGAACCAGATCAATAATGAAAAGTTATATTTTGGAAATTTACCAAACATTATAGGACTCAAAATATATCTTCATTGTTTTTCTCACATCTTATAGTTTACTGTCAAGCTAAAAGGATGGATGGATGGATAGATAGATAGATAGATAGATAGATAGATAGATAGATAGATAGATAGATGAGAGATTGATAGGTGAAAAGTACTTGAGTTAATGATGGTACAAATGAATTGTAAGCATAATGGCTATAGAAAAAAAATGATTTTCCTAACTGAGAAACTCAGAAAAACAAATGCAAAAACTGGTACTAGTATACCATGGCATTGAAGGTTGCTGTGGTCCTTTTTCTCCGCTACAGACTTCTCTGTAGCTGGAGAGTTTTTCTCTCCGGGTCCCGCCAAGCCCCGGCAGTCCTTAGCCCACTTATAAAATAAACATACAGTGCTTATATTATTTAAACTGTTTGGCCTATTGGCTCAGGCTTCTAGATATCTAGTTCTTACATCTTAAACTAACCCATTTCTTTAAATCTATACCTTGCCACATGGCTCGTGGCTTACCAGTATCTTACATGTTGGTGCTCATGGTGGCTGCTGGCAGCGTCTCCTGACTCAGCCTTCCTGTTCCCAGAATTCTTCTCTGCTTGTCCTGCCTATACTTCCTGCCTGGCTACTGGCCAATCAGCATTTTATTTATAAAGAGCCATATCCACAGCACTTCTCTACCGCTCCAAAGCAAACATGATTCTTTTCCTATAGTTCTAACCTGTAGAAGAACAGTGAGTCTTGTAGTAAACACTACTACTTTGTAATATGTATTTTTAAATTAATTTTTACTTCATATATGTGTGCATACTTGTCTGTGTGAATGTATATCATGGGTGTGCATTCCTGCAGAGGCCAGAAGAGGCCATCAGATCACCTGAAGCTACAGTTACAGACAGTTGTAAGCTGCCTATAGTGGGTGCTTGGAATCAGACTCTGGTCCTCAGCATGTGTTCTTAACTTCTGAGCCATCTTTCCAGCCTCGAATATTTACCTACCTTAACAGTCTGCCTCCTCAGAAAAATATTGGTCATAATATATTGAGTTCTGGATAAGCTATAAAACTCAGATTAAAATTTTAGCTAAATAATATCAATTTTTTTTACTTCCATGACATTTTGGAATATATGTTTGAATACAAGGTAGATGCATACACAAGTACAGATACAGGAGTGAATTCCTAACTCGTGCACTGTATAAAGGCATTGCTTTTGGTAAGTGATAGGTGATGAACAGTTCATGAAGCCCCCAACAAATAATAGTGTAAATGTTGTTTAATCCTAGAATACTTTAGGTCCATCCTAGAAAGTTGAAGATTATGTATAATTACAATCCAGTTCGGATAATAATCTTTTTTGAGCTGTGTATGTTGAAAGTCATGCAGGACTATGGATAGCTCTTTCCGCACAGTTCAGGGCATCTGGTGTTCTTGGCCTGTTGCTGGTTGCCTTTTGCTTTTCCCAGTCTCCCCAATAAAAGTATTACCACTCTCATTGAGATGTATTATTCCAGGTATTTCTTTGTTTCCTCTTGGAAAATTAATATCTTGATTTCATTTAATTATACACTCAAATTTCTCAGCAGATTTGAATAGCAATTCTGTGCCTTAAGTCAAAGGAACAGTAAAGGGATAATAATTTCAATACCTACAGCCAAATACAGACTTTCTTTTCTTTTTAACTCCTTTCCAATGGGTGACCATTGGAAGAGTTTTTGACAGATCAATTTAAGTACCTTGAGGCCCATACTAAGTGGAAAATATCAAAAGGCCTTCTGGGGGGAAATTATGAATTCAAAATTATAAAAATGAGTCTAGTAACATGAGGTCTGACCAAGGCCAGACACACTCTTTACTATCAGCTGAGTAGTTTTAGACCCTGCTACATCCTGGCCTGAGTATGGTGGGAAATGATGATGAAGTTGGGATGCAGACTAGCATGTGTCCATGATGTGCCTGTTTATGTATAATAATTACCAGTATTTCTTTAAAATGATGTGAAATGAATATAAGTAGCAGGGATAGCATTAATAATTATATTACCCTTTTATATAGCTACTTATTGAATACTACTCTTTACTAGGGATAGCTTCACATGTAATTTTTCTCATTTTACAGTAATCTGAAGAAGTAAATTGAATGTCTACAATATTGTGTTAATCCTGGAACAAGAGATTAATTAAAAGTCATGAATGAATAATAATTTTAGTGACTCATCAAAGAACACAGTTGTTTCTAACTTTAATTTTTGAAGATAGCCATGATGAAAGTTCTTAGAAATTGCCAGGAGGAAGACATTGCCTACACTGCCTGTATTCAATGTGTTAGTAATGCTGTATTGGCTCTTAACAGGTTGAGGTAAAATTAAGATCACTTTCTCCTGATGCACTTGGCTTCCTTTTATTCTATACTAGTTAGGAATCTATCTTTTCTTTTATATATTCTCTTTTTAGATTCTATTCTGGGATCCTCGGGGGTTGTATTTTCAGTAGAAATTAAGTTTCTGTTTTCAGGGATGGTAAGAGTATTGAGTATCAAAGAATAGATCTATACACATAAAAGCCTAAGCCAAAGCCAAGAAGAAGTAAGAATAATAGTGTAGAATGAAAAACAACAGTGTAGAATGATGCTTTCTTTGACTCAGTGAAAACGTCTTCGTGGGTCAGATCATAGCTAAATGAAGCTTTGACATTTCAAAAATGTCTAGTTTCAGATGTGTCTCATATTAAGCCACTAGAGGCAAACCCATTGAATTATAAGTGTAATGTAAATTAGGGACCATTTATAATGTGACACACACTTAAAAAAATAAGTCTTACCTTGAATTCTGTAAGAACTACTGCCACCCTTCTTTTACTGATAGAGGGACACTTGTCCTGAATAATCAATTAATATCTGCTGATTATAAAAGCAAACAAGGCCAGGCGGTGGTGGCCCATGCCTTTAATCCCAGCACTCAGGAGGCAGAGGCAGGCAGATCTGTGAGTTTGAGGCCAGCCTGGTCTACAGAGCGAGATCCATAACAGGCACCAAAACTACAAAGAAGACTGTCTTTACAAAACCATTATCTCAAAGAAGAAAAATAAAATAAAAGCAAACAATACTGTGAGAGATTATTTAACCTTAGAATGAAAATACTAGAAAGCCATGTAGGTAATGACTAATCATCCTCATGAACTAAAACAAACTATGATGTACTCTGTATGCCTACAGTTTATGCACTGAAATTTTATATTTATCAAGTACCGATACCAGTTACCTCTTGTCCTTACTAAGGTGTAAGTAAAATACTTAAACTACTATCTAGGAGGATAATTTTGATTTAGTCAGATCCTCTTCTGCATGTACTGAAGAGTTATTTCTCTATTAAAGTTAGCAATTGTGAAGCTGGGGAGTGTAGCTGAGTTCATAGAGGACTTGCCCAGCACGCACAAACCCTGAGTTCAGTCCCCAACACCACACACAACGTTATGTATTAGTGCATGTCTGTAATCTGCTCAGGAGGTAGAGCCAGGAGGCTGTAAATTCAGAGTGCTCTTGAGCAATACAGTTTGTGGCTGCATTAAACCAGCCATGCTTCAGAAAAGAAAGAAAGAACAGTAACTGTGGTGTTTTAATATAGGTAGTATACATTTAAAAATAAACTATTAGATTTAGCAGAGGTATGATCTAGGAACACTGTCCCTTAGTCACTTCATGCTTAGTATTATATGATCTCTGTGTTCACATGAACACTTTGGCTAGCTATTATAGTAGTTTAATTTTTAATATTTTATCAAGTGCTAACAGTAATGCAACTGTACAATAAAGAAATTAATAGAAATGCTGATTTTAAACTACTTTGGGAGGTCATGTTGTTTTGGTTTTGATTTAAGGGGATATTTTTTTTTCCCGTTACACAGAATAGTGAGTGGTATGCATTCATCCTAATGGAAAGGCTATTTCTTTGCATAAATTAACTCAGAATAATAAATTGTGCTACTGGAAGTTGTTAAGTATTTGAAACAAATTTGTAGATAAATCTCTAAATGGTCTTATTAAATTAAAAACACGGAGCCAAATTCAGGGGTGAAAGCCTTAGAGATCAGGGAAATAGGGAAAGCCATCAGCCAGCCTTACCTCACCAACTCTGCAGCTTCCAAAAGGTGCAACTTCCTGTCTACCCACGCACCCATGCCTTACTTTTCTGCCCTCTCATTGCCTTATAGCCCAGCTATCTCATTTCCTCCTTCTACACAGCTCTGTCACAGTCTGTCTGTACAGACCTCCAGGTCTCTATGGTTGGTACTGGGATTAAAGGTGTGTGTCACCAGACATCCTGCCTGCTAAGGGATTAAGGGTGTGTGCTACCTGACTTCTTTGTTTACTTAAAATGGCTGGCCTTTTCCCCCTGATCTCCAGGCAAGCTTTATTTATTAATGCACAAATAAAATATCACCACACAAATTCACATTTTAATACATTAATACTTTAAATGTTTGAGTCACATGCAAAGAACCTCATATTAGACATCACTCACTTGTGCTTCAGAATTGGTCTCAGGAAAATAAAAAAGTGAAATTGCTGGTAATATGGAGAAATTGGTAAAGAATTTTAGAGCGTGGGGAATGAAACTGGTGCAGATAGACAAGGCTGATGAGAGGGAGGTTGGGGATTAAATGGACTAATGTTTAAATGTAGTTTGTCTGTCCCAGATCTTACATTGAGGATTAATATTTCGATGCAGCAGTGATGCACAGTGAACTCGAGTGAAAGAGTTTGCACTTCAGGAACGCAGCTGTCCAAGATAGATTGATGCTGTAGGAAGTGGGCTCTTTTTCCTTTTGGTTTTTTGAGACAGGGTTTCTCTGTACCAGCCACTGGTGTCTTGGCACTAGCTGTGTAGAGCAGGCTGGCCTGCCTCTGTCTCCCAGTGCTGGGATGAAAGGCATGCACTACCACCCGGCGTTAAGTGGGTCTATGTAGACCAGGCTGGCCTGCCTCTGTCTCCCAGTGCTGGGATGAAAGGCATGCACTACCACCCGGCGTTAAGTGGGTCTATGTAGACCAGGCTGGCCTGCCTCTGTCTCCCAGTGCTGGGATGAAAGGCATGCACTACCACCGGGCGTTAAGTGGGTCTATGTAGACCAGGCTGGCCTGCCTCTGTCTCCCAGTGCTGGGATGAAAGGCATGCACTACCACCCGGCGTTAAGTGGGTTCGTGCTCCTCTAATGGTGCTAGGCCTAGTGAGAAAAAGTTGTTACAAAGTATCCAGCCCTCAATCAAGCTGTCTTCTTTATACACATCTGCTTTCCTTCTTCTACATGCACAAAGCCAGATGAAACCTGTATTAGAAGTGGAACAGTTGGAGCCCCACAGCCTTAGACTTCCAGTCTTGAGAACTATGAGCTATACAACCCTCTTTTCTTATGAATTACCCAGTCTTGGGTATTTTGTTAAAGCAAAATAAAGGAATTAAGTCAAGATGAATATTAAAACTGTGCGAAACTAGGGAATTGGATATCATATGGCTTGTTATCTGTGAGCTGGAGGTAGGGAAAGGATAGGGAAGGTTGGGTAGTCGTGAGACTCTATGATGAGAGAGAGAAGAAGAAATAGAGGAGGCAAAAGATGATAGCATGAGAGAGCAACGTTGGGGTCACAGTCTGTGAGATACGTTAAAATTATATATAAGGTGCTTCCATGAAGAGTACATAGACTACTAGTGCTGCTGCATGAAATATCTGAGTCTGGGTGACTCATTTTGGATAGTTTCAAAGCTGAAAATTCCAGTTTAAGGTATCAGAAAGTTAAGTATGTGGTACAGCCAGGTCTCTTTTTTGAAGATAACCAGTTGAACCACATGGTAAAAGGTTTCAGAGTGCAAAAGATGGAGAAGTAGTATCTAGTTCCCCCCGCAGGTCTTGCATAAAGACTAATCCAGTCCATGAGCACAGAACCTGTATACCCTAGCCACTCCTAAGGCCCTACCTCTTAATCCTATTTCACTGAGGTTTCGATTTCAATACAAATTTCTGGACACTTACTTAAATTATAATATGAAATGAGCTATAGATTAATGATAATGAAGGTTTTCAGCTCCTCGGAGAAGTACCTCTGTCCATTATAATGTATTGCAGCAGTCCCTCTTTTCATTACTTATTACACCCTAAAGGAGATGTCATATCTATAGTCAGACGTTTCTTTTGTGACTGCCAGCAAATAACAACATGGAGACTTATTATTAATTATGAAAGCTCAGCCTTATATCTTAGGTTTGTTCCTAACTAGTTCTTATAACTTAAATTAACCTATATGTTTTAATCTATGTTCTTCCACAAGGCTTGTTATCTCTTCTCCATCCTGCCCGTCCTGCTTCCTCTGCATCTTGCTGGTGTCTCTGCCTTTCTTCCTCTCAGAGTTCTCTCTCTGCCCAGAAGTCCCGCCTATACTATCCTGTCTAGCTATGGGCCATTCAGTTTTTTTTTTTTTTTTTTTTTTGGTTTTTCGAGACAGGGTTTCTCTGTGTAGCTTTGCGCCTTTCCTGGGACTCATTTGGTAGTCCAGGCTGGCCTTGAACTCACAGAGATCCACCTGGCTCTGCCTCCCGAGTGCTGGGATTAAAGGTGTGCGCCACCACCGCCCGGCTAAAAATGTGTAGCCCAGGCTGGCCTCGAACTCGTGATCCTCCTGCCTCCGCCTCCTTCAGCAAATCCTACCGGCGTGCGCCACCAACACCGGCCCATTCAGCTTTTTATTACACCAAATCACAGCAATACATCTTCACACAGTGTATAAATATCCCACAACACATGTCTAAGTTGTTCAGTATGGGATCTACATCACCTTGCATAGTTCTGGACATAAAAGTTTTCAAGAAATTCTTAGATGTGTCTGCCTAGAAAGAGTCTGTTGTGGTGTTATTGTGTCCCCAATATATTGTGCACCTTAATAAACTTATCTGGGGTCAGAGAAGATAACAGCTACTAGATATAGAGGCCAGAAAATGGTGGCACCCACACCTTTAATCCTAGCATTCCAAAGGCAGAGATCCATCCAGATCTCTATGAGTTCAAAGCCACACTAGAAACAGCCAGGCATGGTGACACAGGCCTTTAATCCCAGGAAGTGATGGCAGGAAGCAGAAAGGTATATAAGGCGTGAGGACCAGGAACTAGAGCCTGGTTAAGCTTTTAAGCTTTTGAGCAGCAGTTCAGCTGAGATCCATTTGGATGAGGACTCAGAGGCTTCCAGTCTGAGGAAATGAGATCAGCTGAGAAGTTGGTGAGGTGAGGTTAGCTGTGGCCTGTTCTGTCTCTCTGATCTTTCAGCGTTCACCCCAATAACTGGCACTGGATTTGTTTTATTAATAAGGCTTTTTAAGATTCATGTTACAGTCTGTCATATATTGCTGGTTGAAAATTACTAACCTTTAGAATAATGGTAGTAGTAGTGTCCAAGTTTTGAAAACAAAATGCTACATATATTTATTAATTTG
Source organism: Peromyscus maniculatus bairdii (assembly GCF_049852395.1). NCBI lineage: Eukaryota > Metazoa > Chordata > Mammalia > Rodentia > Cricetidae > Peromyscus > Peromyscus maniculatus. The sequence continues at coordinate 48,543,669 of NC_134857.1, forward strand.
TGCTTATATACTCATTTATATACATACATGTGTTTATAGTGTATGTATTTGAATTATATACAAATTTTACTGAATTTAGTAAACAGTCAATGTTTAAACCAATTCTAATTTTTTTTCGTAGATGCTATCATTTGAACCCAACCTTGCCCCCATTTTTGAGTCTGGATCCTACTACCTAACCAAGGTACCCTGGATCCTCCTGTCTCTTGAGTGCTGAGATTACAAATGCTGAGCATCACACCTGGATTAATCATCTAATCTTATTACTCAATTAATCTAGTTTTAAATGTATGTAGATGGTCATGTGGTGTTAATCCTAACCCTTATTTAGGAAAATAATTTAATACACAAAAATAGTCAGTTCTCCTTTCCATAAAGGAAGAATAGGATAACATAAGATTAAAAAGACTGTAGTGTTCTCTGAGTGAGCAGAAGTCTTCTCCCAGTTTTCAGTGGAAGAATACTACCAGAAGAAAGCCCCTGCCATTCTGCCCATGGCTGCCTTTGGTCCTGCCTGTGCTCTAATCTGTTTGTCAGACTAGTTCTAGAAAACAGCCTCCCACACTTGCTTCTTCAGGTTGTTATGGATGAAATAGAAAAGGAAAATACCTGGTTGAAAACTAGAATGTAGTACACTACACAAATGTATGAAAGTATCATAATGAGACCTATTATTTTGTACAATAACTATATACTAAGAAAAAATTAATTAAAAATAAAGAGATTGCATGAGAACTAAAAGAAATGTATAAGAAATACCAAATTCTGAATATTCTTTACTTTCTAAAAAGAAATGGTAATTTCACAGTAACCAGTATCCATAATTATTTAGTAAATTAAATGCATGGACTCTAGAAGCATCATTTCTGAATCACTTTAACTTTTCTTTCAAGTGGCAAAGAAACCATGATATCTAAGATCTCTGTGATTACTAATTGTATATAAAAGATACGTTAGGTTGGCTGAAACCTATGCTGTATAAGGTCTTTAGCCAGCATGCAGAGAAAAATTACCTTGACTTCATTTCAAATAACACCATGCTTTATCACAACTGTTCAAAGTGCAGAGAATAAGTGAGACATCTATTTCTCCCACCCCCACCCAAGACTTGGGGACCATCTTGAAAAGGGACAAAAAGATACAGTAAGAGCTAGAGGTTGGGGAGGGCGTGAGTAAAACTATCGTCTAGATATGACAGTATCACTCTGCTCATGAACTCACAGCAGCAGTCGTTGGTTGCGTGCATAAGGTCAAGCATGGAAGGGGAAGAGGTTCATGAGCCTTCACCCCTGAATGAGGAGCTGTGAACAACTGATGACTTCTGGGGGAGGGGGAATCAGTCTATTTAAAGGCTTGACCCCTGCTAGGTCTAGCACGCTTTATTGTGTAGCTCCACACTTAGGAGTATATGGGCAGAACAAATTGGACTCAACAAGTTATGAAAAGGGAAATGAAGTTAAGAAGGTAGTAGGATGGGGTGGATTTGTTTATTATTTGAGCTTAATTATTCATTGTGTTGAGTGTTAATGAGCATTAATATATGCTTAAATTAAACACTATGACTCAAACAAAGAACATTTGCCCTTTGTTTTTCCCAAGGCTTCCTTCAAGTACACACTACCAGGCCATGTCATTTATACTTTTCTCTCTTATTCTCGTTGGTTGCATCTAGATTTGCCTTTAAGCTGTATATATTTTATTGACATTTTCTTCAAAGAATCAAGCTAGAACCAAATGATAAAATAAGTTGTGCTCTCCAGCAGATGCATTTACAGTATTCAGCTGTTTGTAGGTGATTTTTCTGGGCTATAACAAAATAAAGCCTAAAGCATCATATTAACTGTACTGTTTATATGGGTGCTAATACACTTTGAATAAAACCCTCAATTACTAAGCATTTTTGAGGCCTGACAAGACAGTCCCATGACATTAATGGTATCTTTATAACCTTTTTAACTTCTTGTCTCTCTGACAGAACTCTACAGTAACAGCAATGGGTTTGCCCTTGGCAAGCAGAAACTCATTTGGAGAGGATAATAGGTATTTACTATTTAGATAGCCGGCAATAAAATTTCTCTGAATGAGATTTTCCTGAGAAACTATAAACTGATTGAATTACTTCCTTTAATGGACTGGAGGAGTGTGTAATAATAGTTTGTCGAAGCTTTACTTCCACTGTTTTGCTTTTTTTTTTTTTTAGACATAGAAACAACCTGGTTTGAGTGAATTATAGGTATTGGTAGAACTTAGTCTCCATTAGATAGCTTATTCTTTTTTCTCTAAATTAAAACACTAATTTTTTTAAGGACAAAAAAAATGTAATCGATGTGTTTTCTCACCACAATCTTTATTTTAACCAGGAGTAAAATTTAGCAGTTTATGCCTCATAAGATCTCTTCTTATGAAATACGCCATATTGGAGAGATTAGTATGGAAAGCTAACTGTTTTCCTAGCTGATGTCTTTCTTGGCGCCTTTGAAATAAATGAAAATCAACAAACAATTGTCTCCTTTGCCTAAAGACTAAAATAAATGTTAAGTTTTACTAGTAATATTAATATGGTATATGTTTGTGCTTCATGTTCAGGTTGTCAGGAGACATTTTTAAATGACTATTTAACTTGGACCTTATAAAATTCTGTATAACAATCTGTGATATAAATATAAGAAAGAAATTTCACATTAGTTTTGTGGAAAGGAAATACCTAAGATGAATTTCATTACTATAAAACTTGATTAAGGAGCTTCTCAGAATTCTACTTAATGTGAACTCTGTCAATAAATGTCAACTAGGAAATATAGTTTATGATTCTTGATTTAAAGTGTGAAAACATACATAAAATATATTTGGTAATTCTTACTGTAAACATTTTTCTTTAAAGACAAATCCATTATGGTCCTTGGGGGTGACAGCTTGCAGAATATCTTTCAAGGCCATGAATTTTGCACAGAAGTACATCAAATTCAGTATTTTTATTGGCAATCAGAATTTCATATTTGTTGCTATAATAAAATTGTGATTGAAATGGGACCTTGAGTGTCCTGTCCTTATGTGAAGTACTTTGAATTTGAATATCACACAGATCCTAACTTAGAGCACGTTCATTTTCTCTTAAGCCTTTGGCACTGACACATCTATTGCTGGCATTGTTTTTCATTCCAGCAAATCTGTGCTGTTGGCACCACTAGGTACAAGGGACAGGGAGTTGTGATAGCAAAGAAATGAAGAGAGAAGTGGTAGTATTTGTCTTCGTCTCTGAATGGTCGACTCTAGAGCTCTGCTGCAGACTATAAAATTCTTCATAATTTAGCTGTTACTGAGTGTTTTGATGTCGTGCTTTTTTCCCTTCTTAGGATTTTAAATAAATAAACATGAGTGAAATATCAAATAATGGCTTGTCTAATACATTTTCTGACATTTGTTTACAACTTGCTTGGAATAAATTTAAATAGAAAGTTAGGATTACAGGAGAACCCTCTCCTCTTTAATATACAATTCTGTCTTAATCAGACAGTCCTAAAGCTATTGGTAATACAAATTTACTGGCAGCAGCAAGGATATGGTGAATATATACTGTATTGTAGTTGTTTATTCTTCATGATACAGGCTCACTGTGTTTTCCAGTATGGCAGTTTGTTCAGATCAGGTGGTAAGTATTTTTTCAATGCCCAGTTAGCACAAATTTTATTTTAACTAGTATAATGGTTTTCATGAATAAAGAAGTCAGAGAAAAATAACACTATGGTTATTTTTATCCAGTAAATGATCAAACTTTAATAGAACAAAAATGATATTCATGTTTTCCATATAAAATATATTGCCATGAAACTATGATATTTCGCCATATAAAAAACCAATCACATATGTTCCTATCAATTTTATGGGAATAATAGATCTTTAGGTTTTTGTTATTTAATTAGGAAGTTTAAGTTACTATTTGTTTGTATCTCCTTTTTCTGGTGTGAATTTATGCAATTACCACAGTGCTTTGTCATTCAACAAAATGCATACATACATAATATTGCATTAAATATTATGCTGCAGTGATGAACTTTATCTACATAATAGTTTTCTATTAATTTGCATTATCCCCCAACCCTAATACCATCATTGGCACCTACTACCTATGTTGAGTCTATTAATTTTATGAACATCCTAAACACTTTGCACATAAAGTTCTTAATAAATAATGCATGACTTGAGGAATAACAATGCAATTTCATAACACAGTTTCAGGGTTAGAATTTTTTTTGAAATGCATTTTTTTTATTAAACAGTTCTTATGTTGAATTTTTCTTTCGTTTAGAGATTTTCCATTTTAACATGAGGAACTGGTGTCCTGGGTAAGGCTTTTACATGGAAACAAAGTAACAGATTGAAGTGGTTTCAGGGCTTTAATCCCTTGATAAATTAGCCAGCAGGCTAGCCTTTTCATAGATGTGCTAAACAACAGGTTGATGCCATTTGGGCATTAGCAGTGAGAACCACCTGAGGGAATAGTGAATGAATAAGGAGAAATGTAGCATGGGAAGAAAAAGGCATGGTTATTAGCTTTTGCTAGATCAGGCAACTAAAGTAATACCAAAAATGAGTCATTGCATCTGATAGTCTAGGTTTTCCCTCGAATCTTCTTAAATTCATGCAGCCTTAAGACTCTGGTTGACTTTAAGGGTAACAGTGTACTTTATTAATGTCCTTAATTTTAGTATTGTATTTTAAAGTGTTAATAAGTTTATAAATATTTCATTTTCTGAATTCTTTTTGGAAGCAAGATTTGAGACTTTGAAATTTGCTTAATTATCATTTCTAATCAAATGAAAAATTTTTTTGTACTACACACAAATTACAAGTATTTAAATCATTGACTATTTGAAAACAAACAGATGTTTATAAATCATTGTAAAACTATGTTATTAAAATATTTTTATAATTTTTTGAACTAATCGCCTGAAGGAAAAGATCTTTGCCATATGTTATTATATAGATTGGGCAATAGATTTAATTAATATCACCAATAAAGAACAGTGAGTGTTTTCATCATAATTAACAAGACTTAATATGGAAAGTTATTCATTGAGACTTTAATGAAGGACTATAATTTCGTGGAAACTGAAAAGAATTTACCTGAAGAAAAGCAAGTTTTAAAATTACTCATTTTCCATCTTAAAGTTCCTAAAGTAATTGGTACCTTGATATTGAAAAATATTAGAATAATACAGCATTAAGGAAATTGTTACAGGTCCAAAATCATTTAAATAACCCGGTACCCTATGAAGCCCTTGGTCCAGGCTTTTAATTTTTCATTTAGAATGGGGGGATTTAAGGATCAATATGAAGATCTGTTGATAATATTATATTTAATTAGTGTAATCAAAAACCATGCTCAGAGCATGACACCTGCCAGGGAGTGCTTCAAAAAGATAGTAAGCAGCATGCATTAGAATCGTCTCGTGCTTGTCCATGAGCACTAATCTAGCGGAAGTCCCACATGGGGCGACTAGTCAGCTATTTTATTGACTTTGATCTGGTTTGAGGGGCAGTTTATTTTCCCACAATGCCATTGATCAATGATTTCCTTTCAGCAGTGATGTAATTAAAGGGCTTTAGTCGGCTTCTGCTGTGTTGCCTTGAAATTTATTATTCTGGAGATTTAAAGAAGATCGATAGGGTGCAGTGGCCCGGTGTTTAGACCCGAGTAGGAGGACCCTACTGAGAGTAGAAAGCATGGAGAAAACAAGGCTTCAGGACACAAACAACATGCTTACCTGGGACCTTGAGCTGACCTGCTTACAGCAGATCCTGGATAACCAGTAGCATTTTGGTACCTATTTTTATCACAGACTCAAAACTACTTTGTCCTCTTTGTTATTGATATTTTTACAGTTTGTTTTAAAGGAATTGAAATCAAATATTCCTGTTGTCAATGTAAGATTTAAAATTTAAATATATTTACTAGAAATGCAGATTCCAAATGCCTTCATCATGAAATTAGACTAAAAAGTGTCTACCTTTATGACAATGGATAAAAACTCATTAGGTCTTTTTTAATTCATTCATTTGCATTGTTATTTCTCTAACTTAGATGCAGGTATAGTTTTTATGCATTTAAAAATGCATATGCAACAAACAGTATTTCAAAACATCACATTTCACTAATCAATTCAGATAGTGTACAACTAACTAGAAATTAAGAGTATTGTTTAATGAATTAGCAAAATCAATATACGGGGTTAAAAAATAATAACATATAGACTGTGTTTAGCCCAGGTTCTTACTAGCGAGTTTTAATGAAATAAAAATAAGTTGAAAATAAAGGAGTCAGATTTACATTTCTTAAGTGGTTTTCTGTGTTGTTTCATTAATAAAAGTCCTGAAAACAAAAGCGAAAATATAGACAAAGCCTGGATCCAAACATTTGGAAGTCCTGTGTGTATCCTTTAAGGAGGCCAGGGGGTCATTTGCATATTTTAGAATGTAAGGATCCTGCTTAATCCTCTTCTCCTTTTTTACTTGCTACATCTTCCAATCCTATCCTAGTTTAGAGATTTTGTTGGAGCTCATTTTGAAAAATGTGCTAGTGAAAAGACCTCTAACTGATTAGAGACAATAGTCATGTATTCTGATCTTTTCCTTGCTTTTCATTGCTGGTATGATTTTTACAAATTAGATAATCTCTCTGGGTTTTAGCTTTTTTATCTGTGAAATGAGGGCACTGTTTTAGAGAGGCCAGGATTAGTTCAGAAAGCATGTGTGATATATCCAGGAACTTTCTCTGAATAGCAGCATTCCAGTAGACCTGCTTCCCCTTGCAGAGTTTGGCTTTAGATACTTTGATGCTAGTATTAAAACTTATTTTCTTAGCCTCGGGACTAGTTTATTATTTAGTTGTCATTTTTAGGAAGTTCTAGGCATCGAAAGCATATAGGAAGTAGCAAATATACTTAGGGATCAAAGAGGAAACCAGTAGTTTATCACTTTTCTATATATAGTCAACCTTAGTATACTAAGCCTTCTGATAAAGATGACATACTAGCTAGCCAGGAACAGAAGTGATAATGCACGTGTGATTTGATTATTTATCATCTCTATAAATGATAATTTACAAATCAGACATTTTTTTGCATTTTAATTTATATCCAATAAACTTTAGAATGAATTAACTTTCATAGCTTCCTTTAAGAAAAATAATGACTGGAAAGTAAATGCTGTATGCAAGAGACATGCTAGAGTGAGGAGCTGTAGGGATAGTAAAGGCACAATCCCTGCTTCATGAATTTACAAACCAGAAAGAAGCATGTGCATAAAAAACATGCAAAATAGTAAAATATGAGACACATCAAATGTAGTGTGCATAAAACTGGACTGAGGAACAGAAGAAGGAAGGGCAATGGGGATTTTGTATGCATGTGTTAATTTATTTATCTATTTAATTGTTTTCTTTCATGGCTTTCAGCATTCTCTATATTAATTGTCTGCCTTGTTGGTCACACCATCAGGCTTTCCTAAAAAGTAAGTCCCATAAGGGTAGGGATTGTGCCTATTTGTTTAATAACATATCAACATCCCAGAAGGATGACTAGGGCATAGGAGGCCCTCATCTCAGAAGAGTTATTAGCACATCAAAGCTCATCAAAGATTATGGACTTTTGAGAGCTACTGTATATATACAAAGATAGAAAAATGATATGAATTATGCTTTAGGAAGTGATCGTTAGGAGCAGAAGATTAACCATAAATTGTCCAGTGACTGACAGAAGAGACATCAGGAATGACAGTGCACAGTTGTAATCCCAGCACTTGGGACACTGAGGAGCATTGTGAGTTTGAGTCCAGCCTGGGCCACATAGGGGATGCTGCTTCAAAAATATAAAAAGTAGGGAGAAGCAAAAAGATAAAGGTGCTTGCCAGGACACATGTGGTAGAAGGAGAGAAATAATTCCCACAAGTTGTGCTGAGACTGCTACATATATGCCTTGGCATGGACCCACACACACACAAAAGTAAAAGGTGTAAAATCCTAAAAAAAAAATAAATCCTTTATGATTTTGCTAGTACATAGGTTATAAAAGTGATCAAATGTTGGGGAAGTAGCCCATTTAGATAATGATACTGTCAAGAAAGTTGGAGAAAGCATAATAATGAACAAGGCTAAAGACAGAGAAATTCCAACTTGGGTATTGCTTGTTACTTAAAGATATGAATTTTACATTACATTTTAAATTAAATTGGTTATATTTTTGAGAAATACTAACAAAGACCTCTTCATGTAAGCATTATCGAATGGCTGTTATCCAGGCCCCTGGTCATTATTATGTTCACTGATACTAGCTCCTTCTCAGTCTTCTCATAAATGTTCCTTATATATTGGCTCAGTTCCTCCCCCACATCATATTCATTTCCCCAGAATATCAAATCTCATTTATTTTTATGCAGCAATTTCAAGATTCCAACTATCTTAGTTAGGGTTTCTATTGCTGTGAAGAGACACCATGACCATGGCAACTCTTCTAAAGGAAAACATTTAATTGGGGCTAGCTTACAGTTTCAGATGTTTAGTCCACTACTGTCATGGCAAGAAGCATAGTGGCATGCAGGCAGACGTGGTGCTGGAGAAGGAGCTAAGAGTTCTACATCTTGATCTGCAAGCAGCCAAAGGAGACTGTGTACCGTACTAGGCATAGCTTGAGCATGTAAGACCTTAAAGCCTACCTCCACAGTGACATACTTCCTCCAACAAGACAATGTCTACTCCACCAAGGCCACACCTCCTAATAGTGCTATTTCCTATGGGCCACACATTCAACCACATGAGAGTATGGGGCCATTCCTGTTCAACCCACCACACCTACCCATTTTCCCCTTTCCAACTGGAGACTTGCACAGTAACTTCTGGTCATGCCTAGTTAAGTGCCACGCAGGTAGAATTGCTCTGAGTTTATCTTTTTATTTGCATCCTCACCTAACTCTTCTTTATGTCTTCCTTGATGACAATTTTTTCAGTTGCTCAAGGAACACTTTGGTAACTTTCTTACTGACAATATGCATTCCATCATTATAGTATGTGGATTCTGCCTTCTAAATTAGATTTGAGTATTTCCATTCGGCCAGTTATCTCTCCCTTTACCTTTTGGGTACAATTTGGGTATGAAGTGTCACCCAAAGGCTCATGTGTTGAAGGTTTGGTCCTTAACTCTGACTGCTGAGAAGGGGATCTAATTATTGGAGCTGTGACATTAATGGATTGCTCCATTGATGGATTCTTAATTCAGTGACATTATTGTAAGGTATGGGAGGTATGCTATGGTTGGAGGAAGCAAATTACTGTGCCTTTGAAGGCTATTTTTTTCTTCACATCCTTCTTGTTTAGCACCTGCCTCTTGACTGCTATAAAATAAACAGTTTTCCTTCTCCACACACTCTTTGCTATCATAAGGCTTTGCCTCACACAGGCCCAGCACAGTTGAGCCAACTGAACAGAGACTGAAATCTCCATAACCATGAGCAAAAATAAGTATTTCCTTCTTTTAAATCATCATATTAGGTACTTTGTCACAGCAGCAAGTCTGACAAACACAGTCATCATCATTTTTTGAAATAGCTTTTCATGTCATCTGTCTAGTCTTGCTTCTTGAAATGCATGCGTCAACATAGTATACCAAATGCTCTTTTTTAAAATTATGTTTAGTTATGTGTACGTGTAGTGTCTGTAGCGATGCTACATGTGTGCAGATGTCCATGAGGACCAGAGGACAACATCAGGTCACCTGGAGCTAGAGTTACAGGTAGTCATAAGTCACTTGACATGGGTAATAGGAACTGAACTCAGGTTTTCTGGAAGAGCAGTAAGAAGTCTTAACCACTGAGCCATTTCTCCAGCCTCAAAATGTTCTTTTCAATCTCCAAAATGTTTTTCAGTGCCATCTATTTGCATCTAGGATGAATTTAGGCTTCATAATAATATTTCGAGTACTTGATGATTTGTCCAAGTCTACTCTTCCAGCTGAACTATGAATACTCTTTATTAAAGGACCAGACGTGGACATAGTGTTAGATGCCTGTAAACACAGTGCTCAGGAGGCTCAGGCAGGAAAATTGTGAGTACCAGGTGAACGTGGACAATTTAGCAAGTTCCAGATTAGCCTTGGCTACAGCAGTGAGACCCTGCCTCCGAGAACCAAGACTGAAATAAGGCAAGACAGTAACTAGTGTGCTACTGTTTTAGTTCCGTGGTTTCTGCCTGAAATCCTTGCCTCCTACCTTCTACCATGATTAATTTAGTTATTCTTATGATTACAGATCAAATTTTATGTCTCAGTGAAGACTTCTTGACATTTAACACCTGATTATAGCAGTTTCTCTGAAAGTATTAAGAACTTGCCTTCAGAACATTTATAACAATTTTTAAAATTGATGACATTTGTGATTATGTAACCTTTTCCTCCTAGTCATTGGGTCTGACTGTCTGTTCCTCTTCAGTATGCCGTGTTCTTCATCCCTAGCCTAGCTCCTCCCTACAGAAGGTGTTTGGGAAGTGTTTATCTAACTATCAACTGTCTCTGTAACAGTGATTCACCTCTTGTCATTTATGTTAGTCAACCTTTTATAATTCTCAGCCGGTTTGTCTCATATTATGAATATTAACTAATTCCCATAAAGTATATAAATAAATACATAATATCAGTAAATAATTATGAAACGTAAACTTGGTTTGCACCATCTTGACCAAGAAATACTATTTTACCAGCTTATTGGAAGTCCCCACAATCTCCTCCTTTGTAACTAGTACTTGTTTTCCTATTATATTGATTTTATCTTTGTTTTATTTATAGTTCACGAAGTATGAATTGCTCAGTACAATAGCTAAGCTTGCCTGCTTTAAACTGAAATGCTATAGTTCTTTTCTTGGTATTCTTAGGTTATAGTGATTCTATATAGCCATTGTGTTCATTTTGTGTAGGATAGCTCGTTGAATGAACATCCTGTAATTTTAAGTCTCCTGTTAATGGACTTTAGGTTACCTTCAGCTAATAGCTAATAGAAGCACAACTTCTCAGAACATTCCTTTAAATGTCTGTGTCCTGGTAAATTTGTGCATGATCTTCTCTGGCTTATTTTATGTCTTGCTGTATTTTGGATTATGAATAATTACAAATTTACTAGACAATGCTAAGCTTTTCTAAAAGAATTATACCAGTTAGTTCTCTTGGCTATACTATATCAGTTCCCATTGCTCTAGCCCCTCGCCAACTTTTCATATTTTAAGAATTTCTTAAGTTTTACCTTAAATCCTTTTACTTTTTAATATTAATTTTTCAGATTACCAAAAACAAGCATAAATTTTTATGGTCTTTAGTCATTTGAATCTCTTATTTTTGATTACATTTTTATTATTCAAAACAATTCTAAAATATTTTGATCATTTCCTTCCTCTCCTCTGTGTCCTTCCAGATCCTCTTCCCTCCCTGTCCACCAAACTTTAAGTTCTTTCTCAACAACAACAACAACAAAAAAAAACCCATGAAAACAAAATAAAAGCATATTCACATTCAAAAAACACCAAACTGTGACCAAATAAAAGCACAGTGGGGCCCACAGAGACTACCTAGTGAGGTCTACTCAAGGTCTGTGAATCTGAGCTTGTTTTACTCAGCAGGGCTGCATAATGGAATGATGGCCATGGGCATGGTTACCAGGTGTTTGGAAGGGTCTGCACTTGCTGTAGGTTGTACTTTGATCTTGCAAGGGTGAGGTCTTTTGTTGCTCCTCTATGTAGTGGATAAAAAGCCCATTAGAATAAAACTCTGGAGCCTGAGGAGATGGCTCAGAGGTTAAGAGCATTGACTGTTCCTCCAGAGGACCCAGGTTCAATTCCCAGCACCCACATGGCAGCTCACAACTGTCTGTAACTCCAGTCCTAGGATACTAAAATACCAATGTACACAAAATAAATAAGTTATTTAAGAGAGAGAGAGAGAGAGAGAGAGAGAGAGAGAGAGAGAGAGAAACAAAAATGAATAAAACTTTGACCCAGGACCCTCCTGAAGCTATCCTGTGTCTCTGTCTTTCCTCTCCTTCTACATCTATATTTCTATCTAACACTTCCTCATTCCCTTCTCCTCCCCTCCCCCCAACAAGAACCCTTCAACAGATCAGAACTGGTCTCAAAGCACACACCAAAAAAAACTGTGGAGTCCATTATATGTTGGTTAACTACTCCTGAACATGAGACCTGTCCTGGCATGGTTGATATACCCAGCTTCACTTTATTGGAGAAAACTGATTTTCCCTCTCCCAGCAGGTATAAATGACAGCTCAGTCATTAACCTTTGTCCTAGTGGCTAGGTTTTCATTCATTCATTCATCCATCCATTTTTTTCATTTTTTAAAATATCACAAATTAAAATAAGATGAAACAAAAACTATCACATTGAAGTTGGACAAGACAAACAAACAGAAGAAAAAGAACTCAAGAGAAGGCACAAGAGTCAGAGACTCACTTGTCCTCACACTCAGGAATCCCATAAAAACACTAAACTAAAAGTCATTATATATACACAGAGAACCTGCTACAGACCCATGCAGGCCCAATGTATACTGCTTCAGTCCCTGAGTTCATGTGAGCTTTGCTCATGTTGATTTAGAGGGTCTTATTTTCTTGGTGATCTCCATCCCCTCTGGCTCTTACACTTTTTCTAGCTCTTCTTCTATGGGGTTCCCTAGGCTCCGAGGGGAGGGATTTGATGGAGTCATCCCATTTAGGACTGAGTGTTCCAAAGTCTCTCACTCTCTGAGTAATGTCTGAGGGTTTCTATATTTGGTCCCATCTGCTGCAACAGGAAGCCTCTCTGGTAATGGCTAAACAAGGCATAGTTTTTGAGTATAGCAGAATATCATTGGGAGTCATTTTATCACTACATTTTGTTTTGTTTTTTTCTTTTTTAAGACTAGTGTTATTTGAGTTTACTCTAGGTCCCTGAGTTATTTAGTCTCAGATTCTTGGTCACCCAGGCAGTAAAGGGTATGGGTTCCATCTCGTAGAGTGGGCATTAAGTCAGATCTTTTTTTTGTTGGTTACTCCCACACCACCATTGCCCTAGCATATGTTGCAGGCAGTATGCCATTGTAGATAAAGAGTTTGTGGGTGGTTTGGTGTTTGCATTTCTCTTTTGAGAGTGTGCAGAGTGTGTTCCTGTATCAAAGATGCTGCAGCAAGACGGTGAAGGCTCTATGTCTTGACCATGTTCTCCATGTTCAGTGAGTGGTATAGGTGTTGTCTGCAGCAATGGGGCCTTGCTGTCTGTTTGTAGAAAGCAACCTATAGTCTCTGCAACAGCCTGTGTTGTTTGGGGGTTCCCCATGGGCCCCTTTGGACAACATTCCAATTAGCTGTAGTCTAATCCCTGTACTGGAAGCTTCATTTGGTGACAAGAGATGGCCAGTTGGGACTCTGTCTCCCTCATTATTTGGAGATTTCATTTAGAATGTATTCATATATGTATATATTTTAGGAAGTTTCTATTGTATTAGATTTCCATGCTACCCCTCAAATGCCTTTTAATTTTAGCTGCCTCTCCCTGTATTCCCTCCCTAATGTACTTAAGTGGTTAGCCCATTCTCTGTTGCATTCTTTTTTTTTCCTATTGATCTGAAGCTGTTCTTGCTATTGCTTTATTCTTAGATAGAAGGTGTTTTTTATTACAATCAATAAACATTTATGGATGTCTGAATATTACCCCTCAATGTACCATCACCACCTTCATTCACCAATTTCAAGATACACTCTTGTTCTGGTTTGGTTTCTGTTGCTCTGATTAAACACTGACCAAAAACAGCTTGGGGGAGGAAAGAATTGATTTGTCTTACAAGTTAGTCCATCATCAAGGGAAACAAGATGAAACTCAAGCAGGAACTTGAAGGAGAAACCCTGCTGCTATTATTCTGCTAAAGAAGAGGCAGTAAAATGACTCCTAATGACATAGGTGACTGCATTGGTCAGCACTCACCAGAGACACTGCTTGCAGTAGACGGCAGCTGACACAGGAACCCACAACTGGTCAGTGTGTGGAGAATGAGAGACTGGAGTGCTCAGCTCTAAAGGGGAGGTCTGTGTTACATGCCTCCCCTCTAGGCTCGGGGCTCTATGATGAAGAGGGGCAGGAGGCTTGTAAGAGTCAGAGATGGTAGACGACTTCAAGGAAGCAGTGCTTTCATGATACAACAGGTCATATGTGCATATGAACTCATGGTGACTGACAGTGTGTATGAGACCTACACAAGCCGGGCAAAATTCCAGCACGGAGAAGGAGGGCACAGAGTTCCACCCTTAGCAATTGACAGCTCCCGGGAGAGGGAAAACCAGTTGTCTTGAGTGCAGTGACACTGTGTTTATCAGCCACACTCCAAGGCAGGCTCTGCACCCAGGAATATTTGTCCCACACAAACTGGACTCGGTGATTTGTGTGTGTGTTTTAAATTTTGATTGAGCTTTTGTGTATGTTTGCTTCAGAGAGAGAGAAAAAAATCAAGTTAGGTGGGGAAGGATTTTTGAGGGGCTGGGGTGTGTGAAAATGATCAAAATATATTGTATGAAATTTCAAAAACTTAAAAACATTTAAAAAATCAATATTAATAGTAAAGATAGTCCATCTTTCCTTCCTGGATAAAATGAAGATCTTTTTAAGACTAACATTCTATGTTATGTTGAAATCAATTATTGCAGTTGGTTCATGGAAGTATTCCTTAATAGCATTATTTGATTTAAAATACATAATTTGTATCAATTGTCCCAAAGTTGTATTTGCAATATTAGATTTTTATCAGCCATTTATTTTAAGATTTCATGGAATTTCTGTATAGGATATTTTGACTTGCCCTTTATTGTGTAGTAAAGTATTCTAAGTACTCAGAGTAGATGGTTGCTTCCTTTATCCTAAACATTAATGCATGTGTGTGTGTGTGTGTGTGTGTGTGTGTGTGTGTGTGTGTGCATATGCACATATATTTTCCTAAATACAACCTGCCCATTCTGTATGAGTTACTCATTTGTATGTTTTCAGGGATGACCATTTGGTTATTGGATAGACAGTTAGTATGCTCTTTCCTGGGGAAGACTTTTTCTCCCACTCAGCATTCCGTAGTTGCCTGTAGTTGTTTGTGTAGGATTGAGGCCTCGTGGGCTTTCCTCCATCCACTTTGGCATGTTTATTGTTGTTGTATGTTTAGGCAGTCATGTTGGCAAGGCTTTATGGGTATAGCATCTGACATTCCTTGGATACACAGTCTCATGGTAAATTCCCTGATCTCCAGCAAATGCCTTATTCTTACTAGGGAAGTAGTCTACCACTAATCTCTATATACCCCAGCACTCAGTGCCTAATTTATTTATGCAAACAAATTTAATGGTCTTTATTTAGTCATTTCATAGTTTCTTTGCGGGGGTGCTAGCATTTGAACCCTGGATATCACAAATGCTAAGTCCCTACTTTTTCAAGGCACATCTGTGCTGTATTACCAACTGAGTGACAATTTTTTTTTTCTTACTAAAGAGACTCTGGGTTTAACACTTCATGTGGGATTATCAATGCTGTTGAAATGAACATCCGAGATGAGAATTGTGATACTTAAAACCTCACACATGAAATATGATCATTGAGAATAATACTCTTCCTGTTCCCAAAGAAATCATGACACTATTGCCACCCTGTTGATTTGAAAGCATTTTGTCTTGTTTGAGGTGTCTCTAGTTTATACAGAAATTGTTATCTTTTCTTGTCCTTTTTAACCTCTTCTTTGTGTAGATATCAAAAGCTGCTTACCTCCACATTAAAAGATATTCAGATTTCCTAAGGGGACAGTCTGGTGAGTGGGAAAATCTATTGCAATTTCTGATAAAAATGTTTTCACTGTGGAAAGACAGATGGACAGACGTACCAGAGTGATGATAAAGTTATTTGAAGGATTGGTTGACAGGAAAACTTAAACTTGTTGGGGACGTGCTGTGTCCCACATGCTGGAAGTCTCATATACTTTAGCTTGCTTGATCCTCTAATCATACCTGTAAGGAGATTAGTAGCCAGTTCTTTCTGTTCAAATAGGTTTACTAATCATTTTCTCTTATTTATTATTGTTCTCCTTTAAATAAAAGACTGTATAGCAAAATAATAAAATGGTGGTGTGTGATTATTTTCAAGAAAGGGAAAAGCATAAGTAGGAGTAATAGTTCAAGAGCAAAGAAAAGTACACACATGTCCAAAGAACCTCTTCTCTTGAATTGTCTCTTATTCTGAGTTTGCTCACAGCCAGAGCTGAAACCAGGTCGAAGTTTCAGGAGGAGCTTTTCACCACAGGCTCTCTTGCAGCTTCCTGAATGTGCCTTCTTACAAAGCAAGCACTGGAAAGATCCAGGTGGCTGGCCTTAGCAGTGCCTTTTGTCACCACTACCAACTGGGGACAGTGTGGAAGTCTAAACAACAAAATTACAAGAAAATGTATATTTCATAGATCCATTAACATCTATCAATTAAAAGTCAAGGATATGACTATAAAAGTCTACACTGTAAATCCTAGTCTATTTGGAAAATACAATAAAAATAGTTAACAACTTGGTGGAGTCACTTGATCTGAATTAAAATTCATCTATCAGGAAGAAGAGTGAATGATTGACTTTTTCTCAACCAGGTTCTTTTGATAAATAGAAGTCGTTTTGATCTCTGTTTAGAATGGCTTGTGGAACATTATGTGATCTGATTGATTTGGAGTGGTTATTTCAGAACTCAAATTTTTAAATGTGGTAGGCTAATTTTTATGGAAACTTGAAGGACCTACTCATTACTCCTCCTGGATAAGTAGCCCTTTACTGTACAGGAAAGAAGACCAAGAGGGGGCACTTCAAAGCCTGGGGTTTTCCTCCAGAATAATGTTCACCTCAGAATAAGAATACTAACAAAACAGGTCCCAACGTGAGAAGTGCTGTTTTCTGTCAGCAAAACTAAAAGCCTCCATTCAGTTGTAAATCATGTTCTTACCAACAGTTTATTTTGCCTTGCTCCATGAAAATTATATCTAGTAGATGGATTCACCATACAGTTTACTCTCTACCTTTGAAATAAACAATCTGTTTTCTTGAAAGTATGCTTTAAGATATTATTTTATATCAATGAAAAAGAAGTTTGAGATTTGCAAATCAAGAGATGAAATAAAAATTGTAGATATCAATTTGAATCCATCTTTTTTGTGGGAGGGAATTGTGGGGATGAACCTCAAAGCCCAGAATATGCCGGAAGTATTCTACCACTGAGCTCCAGCCCCAGTCCTGTGCCTTTGTATCTTCATAAATGTCAAGTAAAAACAAGGCCTTCGTTAAAAGTTTTAAAATTTTAAGAGAGTTCACTTAAGAGACACTTTTAAAAGTTTTGCTAGCAATCATTTGTAGCTTAAATGTGAAATGTCCCCCATAGGCTCATGTTTCTAAACACTTGGCCCTCTGCTGGTGGTACTGTTTGGACTTTTAGGAGGTGAAACCTTACTGGAGAGGGTATGTCACTGGGGAGGGGCCTTGAGATTTAATAGCTTATACTGCTTTCTGCTGACTCGGTTTCCTGACAGTGGATGGATGCAGTGTATCTGGCCAGCCTCTCACTTCACTACATAATATGCATCCCTTCTAACTGTAAGCCAGAAAAAAACCTTTCTTCCTTAAGTTACCTCTTGTCAGGTTCTGTGTTGAAGCAGCAAGAAAAGTAACTAATACACTGTATTGTAGCATGAATCTTAAAGAGTCTTGTTAATAAAAACAAACCCAAGGCCAGTTATTGGGGTGAATGCTGGAAGATCAGAGAAGCAGAACAAGCCACAGCCACCTCACCTCGCCAATTCCTCAGCTGATCCTGTTTCCTCAGACTGGAAGCCTCTGAGTCCTCATCCAGAATGGGTCTCAGCTGAACTGCTGCTTCTAAAGCCTAAAAGCTTAACCAGCCAAAAGCTTCTAGTGTTTGGTCTTCAAGCCTTATATACCTTTCTGCTTTCTGCCATCACTTCCTGGGATTAAAGGCCCTTGTTACCACGCTAGCTGTTTCCAGTGTGGCCTTGAACCCACAGAGATCCAGGTGGATCTCTGCCTCTGGAATGCTAGGATTAAAGGTGTGTGTGCCACCATTTTCTGACCTCTATGTCTGTCTAGTGGCTGTTCTGTTTTCTGACTCCAGATAAATTTATTAGGGTACACAATATATTGGGGAACATAATATCACCACACTGTATGATGATAACCTAGATGATACTAACTTGCACGATGAGAACCAGTATGATTTAAGTGCAAAGTAGCTGTGTTACATTACAATGAGTACGAAAACACAGTTGAATTGTATCTACTACATGTATGAAATTTTCAAGCAGTTGTTAAAATATAAGTATAACCAATATAAATATAAGAATTAATGGATAATATCCTTTAGATTTTTACAAAGGTTTCTCATAAGCATGAGATAAGATGCAGAGATCTCATTAAATCTTATGGCTAATGTTGATCATCTTACGTTTTCCTCCATGAAATGGAAAATTGTTGCTCTGGCTCTTAGATATGGTCACAGCATCAGAAGAGAATACATAAGTGGACAGTGGAAATAACTCAGGCCAGTAACTTTCTTGTCATGGGTAATAATTTATTTGTAATTAAAATCTTGAGTACTTTTTTTTTTTCAGATGTTGTTGTTATTTTGGTGGTGGTGGTGGTGGTGGTGGTGGTGGTGGTGGTGGTGGTGGTGGTGGTGGTGGTGGTTTGTATTTTTAAAGACACTAAGAGTGACCCTGAGTAGTATAGATCCAAGTTGGGTAATCTAAGCAGATCACTTAGCGGGGTAAGTGGTGGCTATTTGAAGAATAAGGAAACAAATTTAGTTGCAATACTTAAGCTCCTGCAAAGATTTAAAATGTCCTGCTCTAAGAAGTGATAAATTAGCCAGTGAGACAAGAATCTGAATCTAAGTGAAATTCTTAAGTGACCTAAAGAACTGATAATCTAATGCCGGGCGTTGGTGGCGCACGCCTTTAATCCCAGCACTCGGGAGGCGGAGGCAGGAGGATCTCTGTGAGTTCGAGGCCAGCCTGGGCTACCAAGTGAGCTCCAGGAAAGGCGCAAAGCTACACAGAGAAACCCTGTCTCGAAAAACCAAAAAAAAAAAAAAAAAAAAAAGAACTGATAATCTTTAATCTGCAATATGTGAAGATTCTTTTTCAAGAATTATCAGGCCAGGTAAGTAGTTAGAAAATAAAAATGGGCTATTGAGATTGCTTGGAGGGTAAAAGCACTTGCCAAGATAATAAGGTTTCACTTTCTAAACTGTCTCTGCCATTAATTGGCTGTGTCACTTTGCACGAGTCGCTTAATCTGTCCGGACTTTAAATTGCCTCACTCTCAGAAGAGATATGCACTGGGTGATCTCTAAGATCTTCGTTGAATCTTAAGAATTTGTGACTCATAATGCACACATCTAATATCAGTGTACTTCTTAACAACATTTAAAATGTACACTGACTACTATAGGTTTTTGTTTGTTTGTGTCTTTGTTTGATTGCTCCTTTACTCTTGCTCTTTGGGGGCCTGCTGCCCAGCTCCCAAATAAATCACACACAGAGGCTTATTCTTTCTTTTGAATGTCCGGTCTTAGTTTGGCTTGTTGCTAGCCAGCTTTTCTTAACTTTAAATTATCTTGTCTATCTTTTGCCTCTGGGCTTTTACCTTTTTCTATTCCTATATTTCTTCCCTTTCCTTTTCCCTTCCCTTCCCTTCCCTTTTCCTTTCCCTTCCCTTTTCTTTTCCTTTCCCTTTTCTTTTCCTTTCCCTTTTTTTCCTTTCCCTTTTCCCTTCCCTTCCCTCCCCTTCCCTTCTTTCTTTTCTTTCTTTCTCCCTTACGGGTTGAATAGCTGGGCAGCTGGCCCCTTCCACCCTCCCTCTCTTGCTCTTTCTTATTTTTCTCCCAGATTTCTCCTATTTATTCTTTCTGCCTGCCAGCACCTCCTATCCTTTCTCCTGCCTCATTATTAGCTGTTTAGTTCTTTATTAGACCATCAGGTGTTTTAAACAGGCACAGTAACTCAGCTTCACAGAGTTAAACAAATGCAACATGAAAGAATGCAACACATCTTTGCATCATTAAACAAATATTCCACAGCATAAACAAATGTAACACATCTTAACATAATTTTCCACAGCATACTACTTTCTTTAAAATTATAACATTTGTAAATTAATAGTATTTCTACTATCTAAAACATAAAGTACTTTGTGTATGTCATTCATAATACAAATTATATGTTACAAATGTCATTGGTTCATTTTGAATGTTTCTTGATTGCTTATTTACAAGTGATCTGTTATATATTAGGATATGTTCAACGTGCCTACACCATGTGGAGTCTACTGTCTGATATGAAAACCAAATAGATGGTTATTTGTAAAAAAGAATTTAATAACAATTGAAATACATGCAACTATGAAGTATTTGGAGTAATAAAAAGAGCATATGCCAGACAGGCTACAGAATTCATATTTGCTTTTCTTCTCAATAAATTAAGTCTGGTTTTCCTTGGGATTTTGGAAAGATATGACACGTTAGTATTAGAGTTAAGAAAGCCCAGGCAAACTGACAAGCTAGTTACATTGTATCCTTTTAAAACAAAGCCAGTGTGGATTAGTTTCTGGCATAGAGGACTGCTGCTGAGTCTAGAGGAGCGAGCCTGGGATCTCAACTACACCGGAGCACAAGTTCAAGACCAGTCATGACAAGTCCATGAGACTCTCTCAAATGAAAACTTCATTTTAAAAAGTTAGGAATAGAGTTCAGTGCTTGCCTAGCATGTCTGACACTCTGGCTAAAGAAAATTAATGTATAAGATGGCCAGGGCAAGGCTAAAACTGTCAAGATAGCTAAGAAACATGTGTCATGGCCTTAGGTGTAGGCAAAGGCATGATCAGAATCCACGTTTATGTTGCATCTGCCCGAAAAGAATAGATGCAAGTATAGTAAAGGCCATGGCAACAGTGGTGTGTTAATAAGAAAAAACAACTGGTTTGCTGAAGGTTACTGTGGTACTTAGAGTGGGAGACTAGGGCTAGTGAACTAGGAACGTGGCAGTAAAGATGGGGAAATGCAAAACTAAAGAATTGTATATGTGAGGGAGGCTGCACTGATAGAATTCAGAATTAATGATTATGGGGAAGTGACGTGATACTAGAAATACAGTAGTTGGTACCCAGGGAATTTTAGATACTAAAATCCTTTGGTTTTTTGAGGCAGGGTTTCTCTGTGTCGCTTTGCACCTTTCCTGGAACTCACTCTGTAGCCCACGCTGGCCTTGAACTCACAGAGATCCGCCTGGCTCTGCCTCCCGAGTGCTGGGATTAAAGGCGTGCGCCACCACTGTCCGGCAATACTAAAATATTCTTAATCTATAAGGTAGATTTGTTAAAATGATTCAGAGGAGAAAGGAAGGAACAGAAAGTGATCTTTCAACACACTGGGAGAAAAGTGCTTAAGAGATTTCTAGTTCCAGCTTTGAAAACTCCCTTGCTTACTATAAAAATAACATGAACCACAAGTGGCAGAATTGATAGGTTATTTTCAGTGTTTTTCTTAAAATAGAAAAATTCAAAAGTTAGGTAAGTACAGAAGAACACTACCCCTTAAGTTTTAGCTATGGTTATTAAATGGTTTTAGCATTCTGCCATCCTCACCAGAGAACAGAAGTTATTGTGATGGGAGTATGTTGTGTTCATGTTTAGTTCACAGAAGTGGCTTTTATTTGATGTGTACAACATAAATCTGGAGAAGGTGCTATTTTTCAATAAGTAACTTTAAACTTCTATCCCAAATAAATCATATTGAAGAATAGATTGCTAACAATCACCAAAGAGCATGAGAATTTTCTAGGTACCAAGATTCCATACACCTGCCAAAGCAATTACAATGATATCATCATGATGCATATATAAGGACTTGCTATTTACCTAAAGTGAGGAAAAGACAGATTTTTTTTAATTTATAATGTTGATGGAATTCATTTTTATATAGAGTCTGAAGGCCTAAATGTAAAACATGAAGCTTTAAAACTTCAAGAAGAAAATGTAGGGAAATAGACTTGTAATCTAGGAATAGGAACCGAACCGCCCTCACCCTTACCCCACCCCGTGTGTGTACATACACGTATGTGAATGCACACATGCAGGTATACTCAGACATGTGGAGGCCAGAGGTCACCTGTTTTGGTGCAAGGTCTCTTACTGAAGCTGGAGTAAACTGATTATCTATACTGGCTGGCCAGCACACCCCAAGGATACCCCTGTCTCTGCATCCCCTGAACCACCACATCAGCTTTTTCACATGGACTTTAGCTCAGCTCTTTATCCACAGTCATCTCCTTATCCCCCAAGAAGGCTTCTTAAATAAGGCAAAGTATTTTAAAACCATCAGAATCGTATAGAAATAACCTCTAATAAGAGGCATGGAGAACACAATATGCCATATTCTGGAAGAAACTAGCTATAATGTGTATAACTGACAAAGGAAAAACATCTAGAAGATATAAAACAACCCTTCTGGTCTCATGTGTCAGAAGAAAAACAAAAACCATCATAGAAAACTAGGCTAAGCGTAGAGGCAATTGTGGAGGAGCATAGGTAGCGGCCAGCTCCCCCTCCCTTAATCTCAATCTCCTCTCTCTCTCTCTCTCTCTCTCTCTCTCTCTCTCTCTCTCTCTCTCTCTCTCTCTCTCTCTCTCTCTCTTTCTCTCTCTCGTATGCAAGTGCACGTACACACACACACACACACACACTGCCATTTTAGACCAGCTGAAAATCCAGTATTGTTGGATGAGCACAAGAGTACAGGAAATATGCACTGTCTTAAATGTCCATTTGAATATCACTGTAATAGTCTCAGTATTTTTAGTAGATAGCACTACTTCCTTAATCCTTTTTAAAAAAAAATAATCTAATGAATTTCATGATATGGAAGTCACTAAAGAGCAATTTGGGTCAAGTGTTCAAGTTAGAAACTGTACTGAAATGGATGAACCATTGAGTGGGTGTCAAGAAACTGAGGCAACTCTTTGGATAACCTCCCAAGAAATAGTTGTTTAAAGAGGGGAGTTGAGCTGGGCCTTTAATCCCAGCACTTGGGAGGCAGAGCCAGGTGGATCTCTGTGAGTTCGAGGCCAGCCTGGGCTACCAAGTGAGTTCCAGGAAAGGCGCAAAGCTACACAGAGAAACCCTGTCTTGAAAAACCAAAAAAAAAAAAAAAAAAGAAAAGAAAAGAGGGAATCTGAACCTGATTTATGCTTTTATATGGACTTGGTACATCTAAGCTATAAAGACGAGTCAGTTGATTCTGATTGGTTCAGTTTATCCCTAGATTTAAATAAGTTGTACATAAAATGAACACTCCATTGGCATTGGCCTTCATTTATTGTGATGGCAACTCTGCCTATGCAGTTTGACTCTGTCCTAGAAAAACTACTGAGGTACTTACAACTTTAACATGCTTCTTGCTTGTGGAAAATAGGCTTTTCCTAAAGAACCACACCTTACCAGGAACTTAGATTACAGAAATAGTAAGTAACAACGCCACAACCAGTGAAAAGATAAGAGTTGATTGAAATGTCACAACCTAGGTGAAATTATCTGTCAGACAAGGTGAATTAATAGAAACATATACTGTATTGCTAACTGGGACAATTCTACATTGTGAAGATTTCTAACTTCTCTAAATTAATGTGTTACTTTAATACAGTTCTTTAGAATCAATAGGAATGTATTATGTATTTATAGATTTATTTTTATCTATCTTCATGTATAAGGAGACCTAACAAAAATAATATTAAAGTTTATCTACAAAAATAATTCTATGAGTATACCAAAAAATGTAAATCATAAGGATGAGATTGACTTGTCTCAGCCAATATACATGTGTTACTGGTGCCAAAATCACCAACCAGATCAGTTATACATAATATTTCAGAAAAAAACGAATTACATATGAAAATTTAGTATACAATAAAGGATTGTGATTTACTATTTTTCTTACTCATATGTTTATATCACATAAATTCATTTTTCCTGTATCTGCTTTTCTATTAGAATCCTACTTCTAATTTATTACATAATTTTAATTAACATAATTTTTCAGCTCCATAATATTTGTCCAGAAAGGATACCATTAGTCACTTGCCTACTACTGAATATTTATATTATTTTCTATTAAAATAATGTTCACTGAATATCTTCATGCATATTTTTTCATTTTAAACTTATTTTTATTATTTGAAATTATATCAGAGTATGAACTATTTTTGGAACTTGAGATATACTTCTCTGTTTCTCTCTGTAAATATCGAGATAGGGAAAAGCATTTGACATCAGCTCTCATTTGGAACATTATATTTCAAGTCTCTTCCCTCCCCACCAGAATG
The DNA here is from genome assembly GCF_049852395.1 of Peromyscus maniculatus bairdii. Classification (NCBI taxonomy): domain Eukaryota; kingdom Metazoa; phylum Chordata; class Mammalia; order Rodentia; family Cricetidae; genus Peromyscus; species Peromyscus maniculatus. The sequence goes on from NC_134857.1 coordinate 48,568,131, forward strand.
ATAACATTGTTTATTCTGCTTTCCTCTCGGAGAGGATTCCACTTTCAGGATTGCATATAGATAAGCCTAATAAGCCTTTAGCAATCTTTAGCCTACTGATTCCTTGGAAATACTCCCATATATACAATTTGTAAGTGATAATACAAACCATAAAAAAATTAGTAGAAAATAAACCAATTTCATCCCCATCCTTAATTAAAGAAACAGTGAGTTTTCTGGGGCTAGACAGCCAGACAGCCTGGCTTTGCTAATAATTCTGAGACTATAAGCTGTTGTTACCTTTCTGGACCTCAGTTTCCTTAATTATAAAACAGGAAAACATTGACAAAGATTAAAGGTTCTACATTAAAGTAGATTGTGAATTCGTACAAAACATTTATTCTGTTCTTCTAGTCTGCTTGCCTTCCTGTATGGAAAAGGCTAGGAAGCAAAAGCCTGTGTGTCATAGAATCCTTTACTTATAACATTGTGGGTATGAAGTAGGTCTTGCCAGTCTGGTACATGCACATAGAAATTTTTTAACACATAATTTTGAAAGTGGAAAGTAAAGGCTATCTACCTGCTGGTTCAGCTGTTGCTGCTGGTAACACAGCTGTGGAGTCCTGGGGTATTCCAATATCTAGTCACTAGTATTGTACAGATTGAGGATAGGTGCCCTGATGTTTTCTTGATTATTAATTGTAGGCAAAATACCATTGAAATTTTCAGTTCAAACGGCAGCCTCCTTATTTCTTACCATCCTGCCTAAGGTCAAAGGATCCTACACATTAGCCAGCTAGTTCTGCAGCAGTGATTGTCATTCTTGTAGGCCCATCCCAGAGTCCATGCCTTCAGGCCTTCTGCCAACTTTATAAACATCCGCTTCCTTTGTGATCCACTTTTCTTCAGCTATCTAGCATCTTTCCTGCTTCATGCTGCAATGCTGTGCTAAGGGCAGTGGAGACAGCAGCCGCAGCAATGGTGGCTGCAGTGCTTACTGTTAATGCAGCTCTTTCGGGTTCTCTTTTCAGTCGTTCATAATGTATCACAATACTTTTCTCCCCCAAATCACAGACAAGCAGAAGACTCCTTAATACAGTTTAAGACAACTGCTACTGATAAACAAACTGACTTGCCAGCTGTTACTCAGAATTTGCTTTCTCTTTGCTGTTACTGTGAACTTAATATATCTTATTGGTGCGGATGGCACTTTCCTTAGAGAAAAAGAAAGACAGGGAGACTGATATTCAGGCCAGAATGAAGTCAGTTGAACCCTCTAGGACCAAGGACATTTCTACTTAAGACACTACTTTAACACATAGATATTGAGCTTCTCTGTACACGTTGCTAGGAACTAGGGAAATATAATAATAAAAAGATATATTCCATATCCTCCAAGAGCTCACAGTGGGAAGGCAGACTACAAGTAGATTGGGTTCTGGCCTCTACCCTGAGCACATTGAGATTGGCCCCTGCTCCATTGTCCTCTTATCATCTACCACAGTGCCTGGCTTATTTTGGGTACTTGTAGAGATTGTTGTTAAGTAAATAGGGTTGGAATGTCACATCCAGAGTGGACAGATGAAGAATGTTTAATCTGGGGAAATTGGGAAATTCCTTTGGTGATATTGAAAACGGGTTCCATGGTCAAGTAAGTTTTGGAATCACCACATTATATCTTGCTAGAGAGACATAACAGACATTGGCATGATGGTTTCTGCAGTAAAGAAATTGTTTAATTTTGTCCAACTAAGCATTTTCCAAGTGTATTTGAACACGCTTTTACACCTCGTTGCATAAAACAGTTCAGAACATGCTGATTCAGTTATTTCCTGAAGGTAATTTCTTATAATTGTTTTGAATGCTGAAATACTTTGGCTTTGGTAATGTAATTTAAATTTTTAGACTCATCATTTTGGTATTCTAAATAAATGTTTAAATAAATTACAGCTACACACAAAAATAATGTCTAGCAAGGTACTTTAAGAATCAAGAATTAATAGCTGACATAATTTCTCTATTCCAAACAATAAAAAGGGCATTTTAAAGAATAGAACTTTTTAAAGAACTAAGTTCTCTTTAATTAAAAAAAAAAGATAGATTTTAAGTGAAAATTGGTTATGTAGAAAGGGTTTTTTAATTTAGTTATTTACTATTTCCTTATGAACATGAAAATTTCCTGTCAACTTTCCCATTACATGCTTCTTGTAAGTAAGGCATTAGTGCTGCAAGAAAAACATGACGGCTGTGAAAAGTTCAAGGAGAGATTTTTCTTTGTAATTTGACTCAGTATTAAGTCCTTTTGATTCAATTCATTTTGTGGTATTTTCCTAAAAAGACAGTCATATTAAATAAATATTTAAATATTATTGTGAATTTTAAATACATCTTTGGGGAAAATCCTGGTCATACTGAATGTATGATCGGCTTTTTAAAAGTAAGTTACGTATGAATTTTCTTTATCCACTTCCTTATATATTTGTGTATTTTTTAATTCAATAAATTGTTTCACTTCATAAATGTATCTTAGATGACTAAAAATAGCATCACAAAACATGTTCGTTATATTCTTAATTGTTTTGACCATAGAATTAATTTTAAAGTCAAAGGGGGCATTGCTTTTTCATCATTTCCAGTTCAGAATATTCAGCATGTCACAGATGTTCATGAATAATGTCCATTTAAAACTGTTGGCAAAGAGTGCTGGTGAATTGGCTAGATGAATTAAATGTTGGGGGGATCTGACAGGCAGCACGCTGCTTTGTGATCATTCCAAAGTTCTAATAATCTCCCTCACCTTCTCTGCCTGCCACTAATGAAAGAGAATAGGTGATTGCACCTCCGGCTATGTTCTGCGCCTAATGACTTCTCCAAAGGCGGATTTATGAGGGAAAAATTAACTTTGAATGAGGATTGAATTGGCCCTGACAGTCTGATAGACTGTGACACAAATTCTGTGGCAAAACAGACGTAGCCCTAATTGATTATCAATATTTTAAGCAAAGTGATGAAAATAAGCATTAAGTGATGAGAAAGGCAGTCTTAATACAGTAGGCAGTAACCAGGACATGAGAGAGTCTTCGGGGAGTGTTGCCCTGATTGCTGTTACTGAATTTTATCTGTCAATTTTTACCTTTGCTTCCCAGTAGCCATTGTCCCTCTTTGGTAGACTTTTTCCCCCTTAAAGATCTCTGACTAGAATGCTAATCTTTCTAATAACACTGACGAAGCTATCTGCAGTCTCTTCCTCTGGAGGAGTTTATTTAATATTTAAGTCATTTTAAATTGAGATTAGATTTCATAGACTTGAAGACAAACTAGGGGCTTTTTGAAATTTTAGGTTATCAGTTTCTTTCACATACTTTTCTAAATTTATTTTTTCTAGCCATAAAACATATGCTAGCCAAAATAATATATATCACATATTTCATAATGTGAGGCATCATTTTACATGACTTGTTAACATTTGCTCATTTCTCTAGAATGAGTATGTATATTAATTATATTTTATAATTTATATGAGGAAGGTACAACTAGACTATATACATTACAGTTAACACAAACTGTATTTTGAAATTTAACAGCAAAAATATTAAATGTAAATATTAATTGTCCATGTGATGCTTCACAAGTTAATTTATTCACTTTGGAAAGTTGTAGTTTACTGTTATAGGTTATAGATATTCCTTTATACTAAAAGCATAGAAAAATATTATTAAAATTCTGAACCATAATTGGTGGCTCACGCTTGTATTCCCTTTACTTGGAGGCAGAAACAGGAGAATCACTCCACGTACAAGTCCAGCCTGGCTTATGTAGCAAGCTCCAGGCCAACCAGGACTGCATAGCAAGAACTTGTCTCAAAGTCCAAATTAAATAAATAAAATAATCTATAGCAATTTAATTCACTATTAAAATTGATGAGCCAGGGACATATAATATAGCACATATAATATGCCTGTGGTGATTATAAGGGTTTTTTTATATAAATGGCATGTTTAATACAAAAACTACATGTTTTTCCTCATGTTAAAAGACCCTCTTAATTTTTAGATATCTCTATTCAGTGTTCTATGAAATTAACTTAGATTAGAAAATGAGCAAAACTGTGTCTTCTCATTACTATATATGTCCCACAGGCCTCTCACGTAAGAAGTTAGAGGTAACCTTGAAGTAGTGGCTAATAGTGCATCCCTCAGACTTTCTCAGTTTTGCCATGCAAACGGAGTATGGTTGGTTGCCCACTAAGTAAAGTGAGGAGGCTGTTTGTGGTCAGAAACTCCATCCTAGAATACCACCTCAAACCCTATCTTGTTATTCAGAGAGCTGACGAGAAGATTTGAACACACCTCTACTTCATCTGCAGCCCACTGGCTTAAAAGCTCATAGGGAATTAAAGTTAGAGCATCACATTGATAAACCATATCATGCAATCTATATCATATTGTCAAACATGTTAAAATATTTAAGTGTTATTCTACTTGTATCCAGAAAGAGAACAGTATTATCTCTAGACATGGCTCTTGCTAGATGAATTGTCTTTTCCAAATTTGATGTTCTAATATTTGCTGAGATTATTCAGATTTTAATGTTCACTCTGACCCCACCAAAACCCAATGTTCATTTAAACTTTGTTCTCTAAAAAATAAATATTTCATGACAGAACATTTATACAGTCTAGAATGATTGACTTTTGTCATATTAAAAGACTTTAAAGCTGACAAGATCCTACTCTCAGTTAACTCATAGGAAACTACAATTTCGATGTAATTGTTGCTAAATTGGATGTACATTATTGCTAAAGTGGAAATGGAACCCAGTGTTTCTGATTTCTAGACCATTTCTTTTCACCTGTATTCTAAGATGGCTGAAAATTTTAGTATGGCAACTTCTGAAATATCATGCCTTTTAAAATTTCCATGTAATGCTTTCACAGTTGTAAGAAATAACTCTAACAATTTCCACTTGTTAGGTGTTAGTGTTTTAATACAATGAAGTTCCATTTTATTCATTGTACATCATCGTCCCTAAAAATCTGACAGTATATTTCAGTGTTCAGCATAATCTGAATAAAAATAGAAAACCATCAATTGCAATAGTAATTATTTTATTTTAAAATGTTTCATTATTGTAAATTAATTATCTCTCAGTGTAAGTAGATTAAATAATATACCTTAAGTAAAGATTTAAAAATACTGGTTATGGATACTTGGTCCACTGTCTTCCAGGTTGTTAACATTCCAACAGACATCAGGAAAGGAAAGATAAATTATTCTTGTTGCGCCATCTAGTGAAACCTAGATGTTTTAATTTACCACCAAATCTAACCTGCAGCAGATTGTTTGTTGCCTCCTGCTCATTTTGCTGATTAAAAAAAACTCACGGAGAAAACCCAAAGATCTAAGCCCACTAATATTGACTTATACATCAAGTTTTGACATAAAAATTTTCAACACTAAAATGTTATTAGTAAAACTATAAATACTTCTCTTTACTTAATCTCCGAAGGCATTGGCTTAAACAAAAGACAATAAATGGATGAAGTTTTAATATTATGTTTTTCCAGTTACATATCTAAAATTTTATAAGATGATGACATATATATTCTGGAAAAGAATTTAAGAGAGTTTCAAGACATGTTATGAAATCAGACTGAAGACTTTATACAAAACATTTTAACTATCTCAAACCAATTTATTGAGGCTTTTATTATAAAATATGGCATTGTTTTTATTTGGCAAGCTTCTTTATTATCATGAATCGGGAATATTTGCAAAATAATTCGTGCCACATAAAAGTACGGTACTGTTATGTAGAAAGGTAAAAACCAAATGATTTCTGCTTTGAAATAAAACTGTTAAAGGGCCTGTTTTTTAACTTGTGTTTCATGTGTTTGAAGTGAAAGTTCTCTTGTGGGATCTTTTTAATGCTATGTGAGCTACTGAAATCTTAAGTCTTCATTTTTGGTAATATTATTGTTAAAGTCCAGAGTCATACTTTCAAAATACTGGTAAGAATAAAACAATAACACTATGGTGAGTTTCATTTTATGATGATATAATAATGAGCACCTACTACTTTCAAAAGGGCAATTTATATAGGTGCCTCAAGCCCATAGTGCCAGCTACTTGGAAAGCTGAGGCAGAAGGACTACTTAAGCTCAAGATTTTATTTTTGCCAGGCGGTGGTGGCACACGCCTTTAATCCCAGCACTTGGGAGTCAGAGCCAGGCGGATCTCTGTGAGTTCGAGGCCAGCCTGGTCTAGAAAGTGAGTTCCAGGAAAGGCACAAAACTACACAGAGAAACCCTGTCTCGAAAAACCAAAAAAAAAAAAAAAAAGATTTTATTTTGAGGATAGCTTGGGCAACATATAGTACCCTTTCTTTAAAGAAAAAAAAAAATCATAGACACCGATACATCTAAACAAGAGAAAATTCCTTACATAACTTAAATGTGTTGTTCATGTGGAAATATAGGACTTTGAGTAAATCTAACTGTAGTTCTGAATATTCTGATTTGATATTTGATTATTGTGAAAATTTTCAGTTTACTGACTTAAATTTGTGACAAAAAGAGTGACTTTTAATATATATATATACACACACACACACACACACACACACACACACACACACATATACACACACATACACACACACACATTTCAGCATTGAATCATAACCTTAAATGAAACTTTTAGTAAATGAAGGACTCTTAGAAACTTGTAGGAATATTTATAGGTGTGTAGATCTATATAAACATACATCAAGCTAACATAATCTTGTAACTGAAAGTGCAGCTATACCAGCTTCATATTTTTAATATTAACATGTATGAGCAGAATAGAATATATAATTAACATGAATTTCCAAGATAGTCTCAGATTATCCTTCTTGTCCTAGTGTTTTGAAATCAAGATTTAATTAACATAAACAGAATTAAATATTCCATATATTATCATTCTTCCAAGCCATCTATTTAGTTGAATAAACATTCATTGAAGAGCAAATGAACCATATCTTATACTATTCTAAAATCAGGAAGATTCTTGACCTCAAAAAGTTGTCAGTGTAGTGGGGATAAAAACATATTCAATTGTTATTAAAGAAATAAGTGCAGTGATCTCAGACCTAATGAGAGGTTTATATTGACTCTGATGATAGAGAAAAGCATCAGCAGGTTACCGGACATCTGAACCACAAAATTATGGAATATTAGGTCCATACATATAGTAATTATGAAATGCAGAACTATATGTGTAGTTCTTACTGAACATAGGCAGGGACTTTAAAAAAAAAAGTGTGTATGTGAATGTATGTTCCATAAAATGGAAAATATATTTCCCAATGCTCTGCACACATCTATACACACCCAGAGACACACACCAAATTCCTAGATTTGTCTTTAAGCCTTCCCTTAGTTTAGAATGTGCCTGTTTTGCATTCTTAATTATTTCCTAGAAATATCAGGGAAACCACATTAAATACACATTATATGTACATAATAAAGAAAAATTTTGTTGCAAGAAAATTTCAATACTAAAAAATGTGTTATTGGGTTTTTAAGTGTATAGATTATATTGTAAACAGTACAAGAGACATCTACTTTTCTATGATTAATTAGTATATCTAAATATTAACATCTGTAAATTATGTAGATAATATAGATTTTATGTAAAAATGTTATGTAACCTTTACATTACACTTACTATGGGCTGTGTTTTGTTCTGAGTATGTGGTATATGCTATCTTATTTAATTCATACAGCAACCTTGAGGCTTAAAATGAATTTATTATATTTTCAGATAATTATGACAGATTAAGATACTGGTGACTCATCTAACAAACAGCTAGTTACAGGAAGAGCCAGTATTCAGGCATACACAACTGGCTTGCTGAATCTCTCTACTATAATGCCTCTGAGTATTTCATTATAGCCTAAATTATGATCATTTTGTTAATAAATAATGCTATTGATGTTGTATTCTAAGAATTATCTTCTCTCTGTGTATCTGTTTCTATGTTTCTCTTGCTGTATGTGTCTGTCTATCTGTCCATCTATTTCTGTGTCTGAAAACCTTGAGGTAGATATCTGATACAAATATAATTCTACCAAAATCCTAGGGAAGTGTGTTATATGTTACCAAAAATAGTATAAATAACTACTGTTCTGCTATTTTGAAGCTATAAATTTTTTTCAATTATTATAGTTCATTTTCTCACTAATGCTTTTTTTTTTTTTTTTTTGAAAATGGTTTGATAATGATTGATAGTCAACATTTGTTTTACCAGGCTATGTTTTTTGGGTGCAAAAGCAAGTAAGAAAAAAATGTCAGGTAATTACAATGTGATATGATGAGCTTCAAATCAGAGATGCTATAACAGCAACAGATTCTGCCAAGAATTAGGAAATCAGTCATAAAATATGACATTTCGTTAGCAAGTAAAGTCTCCTGAACTTAGGCTACAGAAAGGTACAGAATTGTGAAAAAGAGTGTGGTGTATTTTCAAAATTAAAGTATGTTTTTAGTGTTCAAAGTATAAATGGTATGAGAGAGTGAAACAGAACACTGGTTAAAGTTGACTGGAAGGACCCAGTAAAGTATCTCATAGGTTATCTAAAGAAAATCAGGTTTTCTTAGTGGGAGGTTTGGGGGATGGTTTCTTTACTGGGTCAACAATGAGAATGTAAAAGTGTTCCAGGTCCATACCTTTGAGAAGAATCATCTAAATAAACCAAGTATCTTAAGACCGGGAGATGAAGCAAGACAGCCAGGACTTCTCCGACAAGTAAATCCTGTGCAACCGTGACTCAGTGGCAGAATGTTCACCTAGAGGCCCTGAACTTGATCTCCATCAACGTTCTCCCTGAAATCAGTACTTAAAGTTTTAGTCATTAAGCCAATATCAGTGAGTCTCTCAACTCTATGCTTATCTAAACCTGGCTTATGAAATATCCTCTTGACTTGTTGGCAAATTCATTGAATCCTCCTGTGCATGCTGTTAAATAATGGGTTGTGTGCCGGTGTTAAAGTGATGAGTGAAGACCATCACTAAAAGTGTTTTTGAAATTTAATGTTGTCTTGGCAGAATAAAAAGAAAAAAATTTATGTCATGGCCTGCTGTAGGATGTTCTGTATGCTGTAAATGTGTTGTTCTGATTGGTTAATAAATAAAGTGCTGATTGGCCAGTAGCCAGGCAGGAAGTATTGGTGGGACAAAGAGAGAGAAGAATTCTGGGAGGTGGAAGGCTGAGGCAGGAGACGCTGCCACAATGAGAAGCAGATGTAAAGTACCAGTAAAAGCCACGAGCCACGTGGCAAGGTATAGATTAATAGAAATGGATTAATTTAAGATATAAGATATAGATAGCAAGAAGCCTGCCATGGTCATACAGTTTATAAGTAATATAAGCTTCTGAGTAATTATTTTATAAGTGGGCTGCGGGACTGCCGGGACTTGGCGGGACCCGGAGAGGAACAGCTACAGTGGCCATGTGGTAGTTTTTTGTCTTTGGGTTTTTGTTTTTTCTGTTAACATATCCTAAAAGGAGAAAAGTTGAAAGTGTCACCCACATTTTGCAGTTGGGATGACTCATTAACTTCAGATATAATTTATAAGATATGTTTAATTGACACAAAATGTGACTATTTGAATTCTAATTTGCCATCCCCTTTACCACAACATCCCAATCTTTTGCTTTAAGAAAGAGAGAGAGAGAGAGAGAGAGAGAGAGAGAGAGAGAGAGAGAGAGAGAGAGAGGGAGGGAGGGAGGGAGGGAGGGAGGGAGGGAGGATGGAAGGAAGGAAGGAAGGAAGGAAGGAAGGAAGGAAGGAAGGAAGGAAGGAAGGAAGGAAAACCAGGGAGGGAGAGAGAGAGAAAGAGAGAGAGAGAGAGAGAGTCTTAGCAGAGACTGGAGAGCTAGCTAAGTGATTAATTGCTCTTGCAGAGAACCTGGATTCAATTAACAGCATGCACATACATAGTGGCTAACATTTGTCTGTAACCTCCAGTTCCAGCAGGTTCGATGCCCTCTTCTGACCTCTGTGATCACCAGGCACATACATGGTGCACAGACATACAAGCTAGCAAATACGCTTTAGTAAAAGAAAATAAATTTAAAAAATACTTTCCATTTGCAGATTGTTTTAATTTGGTTTATTCCAATAATGCAAGAACTCCCTTCTTCAGTAATTATTAGCCATATTTGATATGAGTCTAATTCTTAAATGTCTTCATAATTCAAGTTAATCTTCTGTTATGCCATAATAACTGATATGTTAGAATATCTTGCATTTAACACTGGCTAGGTGACCTAGAGCAGTCATACAACAGTCAGAATTAACCAGTTTGGTCTCTGTTAGTCCTTGTGGAAAAAAAAAAAGGAGCCAGAATATCTACTGATCTAGACATCATATAACCTAACTCAGATTGGGAGACAGTACTTCATTCAACAGTACTCTAGCCAGCTCCTTGTATGAAACCTAGATCAGCAATATCACCAGCACCTGGAGACTAGCTTAAAATACAAAATTTCACAATGCAGTAATAAAATAGAATAATTATAACGTATGTATCTGATAATATTTCCTTAAAATATATAGAATAAATATTGATGAAATGCTAACAGACTGTCTGGTCCTGTCACTCAAATGGGAGGCATAATGAAGCAACAGCAAGTTAATAATTTTGTTCCCATGAACACTACAGGATCCTGAACTCAAGATTAAAGAATACACATTGTTTTCAAATACAAATTAGCCATTGATAAAAAAAAATTAGTGCTAGAGGTGGGTGGTGGTAGTATACGCCTTTAATCCTAGCACTCAGGAAGCAGAGGCGGGCAGATCTCCTTGAGTTCAAGGCCATTCTGATTTACAAAGCAATATCCAGGACAGACTCCAAAGCTACATAGAGAAACCCTGTCTCAAAAAAAAAAATTTAAAAAAATCTAGAAATATAGCTCCATAGTATACATTTTATGCAACATTTACAAAAGCCCTGGATTATATCTGCAGTACAACAAAGAAAAAAACCTACAAAATTAACCTTGTATTAGCTAATAATCCAGATCCAAATGCATCAGAATTATCACATACACTAATTCTGTCATCAGAATAAATTAAATTGGGCTTCAGAATAAACAGGACCAGACAGTGTTGTTGTTTTCCTTTTTTTTTTAAACAAATTTTAAGCCATCCTTCTAAGTAGCTGTTGAGTTTTCAGATGTACATAAATCCTACTGAGATAATATACATTTTAAATTCTGTGTTTATAAATTCAATTTAGTCAACATGGGCCACAATGTACCCATGTACTTGGGAAGCTGAGGTCAGCAGATCATTTTAGATCCTTTGGACAACCAAAGACTCTTGTCTCCAATTAGTTAATTGATTAATTTGAAATTAATTAAAAAGAAAAATCTTATCTACTTTGGACCACAGTTCTGTGCCTGGACAAGCTCTCCATGGAATGATCATATATGCCGAAATTGGATATCTACTGCCCTAAATGTTAGTCAACAAATGAACACCACTTAAAATTTCAACCAAGAAGCTAGAGGTTGTAAAAATATAGACTAATTAATATTGAGTTGGAAAAACAAAAATGGTATCCTTTAATACTGAGCTGATGTCTTGTACATCTAGTTTGAGAGGACATGCTCACTGTCATAGCCCAAAAAAGTTACCACTGTGATCTTCATTTTATTGTTCTCTTGATTCTGTTGTCATATTATGATTTTATAATGTAATTTCCTTGTTTAAACTCCATAACATAGCGTTGAAATGAAAGAGAAACTTTGAAAGAGTGATCTTTCCATTCCCCAATTAGAGGGACTTCTTATGTTGCATATATTTATCTACAAAATATGTAGATTTAAATATCTTTTTGTCATTAAAACAACATAATGGATGCTAAAAGCCTGTGTGCTTCCATATTTAGTGGTTTTTTTTTTTTTAATGAGGTACATGTACTTGCTGGCAAAACGTTGCATATAATAGAAATCCTTTTAAATTTTCTTATCTTTCTTATTTATTGTCAACCTAAGAATGTTCTAGGTTAATTCTGTCCATGATCAACAACTTGTTTGTCTTCAGTTCTGTTTGGGACTGAATTCAATTACCTCCGTCATGACTAAATTTTTTTAAGAAACACCAGCCTTTCTTTCCTTGTTTCATTACCATAAATGGCCACTGCTCTAGGTTAGTTCCCTTTATCGTATGAAAGAATGGAGCATGCCTCCTCAACATAAGCCAGTTAAGATTGTGTGTTGATCAGGTTACTGTTCCCCTATTGTTTAGCAAACTGAATTCCATTGTGTGTCTAGTTCTCACACGCCTTACAGGAGTAGGAATCTCAGATTATTCCAAAACCAGCTCACACCTCCAGGGTGCTAGTTTCTGTCACCTAACAAGATTGTGTTCTTTGTTTGTTTGTTTTTGTAGTGTTCTTGATCACAGCAGAGGCATTCCAAGTGGTAGAGTTGTGATACAATTATTCTATCAAAGTGTCATGTATAAAATATGGTACATAAAAGTGATTAAAACATACTTTTAGCAGGATGAAACTAGAGCAGACTAGAGCTCTCCCTGTTGGGGAAAACCTGTGGCCTTGGCAATAGAGAGCTGTAGTCTATCAGAAGTATTAGCGTTTTTAGAATAGATAGGTGTGCTACAACACTGAAATTCAGCCATTGTTCTCAGACTTAAAAGATGAATTTCTCAAGTTAAGGCAACAAAAATTGTGGCATACTCTTAAATACTAAACTTTTCATATTGCTATACAAAGTAGTAATCTTTAAAAAACTTATTAATATCATAGCATTTCACCTCAGATTATTTCCTTTTATATTTATTTGTTATTTCATTTATTTGTGATCCAGTTGGTTTCATAATTACACTTTAACAAAAAGTAAATAAAAACAAATTAGATTTGTCATTTCTGTGAAGTTTTTTAAAGTCACTATAATAAAAATAGCAGCAGACATACTTTTGGTGGCTAATTCACTCACTGATTAAGTAGAAAACCTTAAGCAGATCATACCATCTCAGAAATTTGTTGAGGACTACATAAAAACTCTGTACCTGCAGGTCTGCCTACATGTTGTTCCCTTTTAGTTATTGAAACTATAAAAAATTATATGAATAAAACTATAAAATTTTTAAGCAGCCTTTTTGGTGATAAGAAAAAAGAAATCTTAGGAGAATCTGTGTCACATACTTGTTGCTCTAACTGCCTGGCAGGATGGCCCAGCAGGTCAAACGCTTAGTGCCCAGGGCTGAAGACCCAAATGCTGCCTGCTGCCCCCCCACTAGAGGAGACGGAGAGCAGCAGTTCAAAGCTGGCCTCTGATTGCCACGGCTGCTGCCATGACACAGACATGCACTCATGCCGTGCGTAGACATAAAATAATTCAACTATGTTCAAGTCGATTAAAAAGCTTTTTCTAATTTCTCCATTTCTAAATATAGCATTAATTACCATTTCTGTGCTTTATTCCTCATTTTATAATGACAGCTTACCTTTAGTTACTTTTTAAACATGATAGGGTGCTTGGAGTTACTAAAAAGAATAAGTATTAAAAATAACTTCTTAGGATCTTGGATAAGATTTCTTTCAAAGGTAATAATTCCATAGCTCCAATTCTAGTTTCCTAAAATGCTAAAACAGTTTTCTTGGAGTGGGGTTCTGATGGTGGCTGACTGCCTCTAGGTAAACAGCAAGGCGCTGGATTTCCAAGAGGCAAAGGAACACAGAGTGATGTTGCTATTCTTAGTTTCCATATCGGCCTCTGTTTAAAAAAAAAAAAAAAAAAAATCTGAAACTGCCTTTTCCAAGAGTGAATATCACAGTAGTAAATCCATATTGTCATTATTAGTTTTCAGTTTCTTAACTTGTTTTTATATTTTAGTAGATGACAGTTACTATGACTAAACAGTTTTTCATTTTCTAAAATAGAAGCTTTGTAAAATTGGAATTGGAAAAAAAGATACATAAATGGTCAGGAAGCTATAGGGCATCCATCACACATTTGAAAAAATAAAACAGGCTATCGTCTATCAGCGTGACTGTAGGAGACTATCTTAAATGGAGGCTGGTTTGTTTTTATTCCATCCTTGAGGCTGGACTCCTCAGGGGTTCTAGCAGAAGCCGTAGGGAGACAATTGGCATCAGTGCAGCAGTGCAGACACCCAGCAGCAGCTGCATTAGCCCAGCACACCTGTGGGCTCCTAGGTTACACAGAGCAGTTACATAGATGTCTGTTTTCTAATGACAGAAAAGTCACCTACGAAAGAGGGCGAAGGGGTACCTGAAGCCATTCTGGGTGGTCTTCAAAGCCTACTTCACATTCTAAGAGTTCAGAAGCAATCCAAAGACATGTGGCACAGGATCAGATACTACAAGAAAAGGCTCTTCTTAGAAACTATTACAAAGTATACAAAATGGAATTTGCTGTAAAAGCAAACACCTCAAGTCAGTGAGCACTATTAATAATGTACTCAGACATTTATATTTTCACACAGTGCTTTTAAAAAAACAAAAAATAATTATAATTCTGTAATTTATTTTTATCACATCACCAAATTCACAATTTTCAACATCAATTTCTTTTTTATATTTAGCAAATTCATTCAGTATTTCCTTTCCTGTACTTGGAGGGAGATGATATTCCAACCAGAGCTGGGTGGTCTTTAAACATGCAAAGCCAGTAGCTGTGTACATATGAAAACCGTAATGGATTTGACATATCTAGTGAGTTTTAGGCTATCTGCAGATGATTCTACGTTCCTCTGCTGATGCACAGACACCCTGTCAGGACAGAAGTGATTGCAGACACCTGCCTTAACCCTTAATGTGAAGCTTGACAGGAAGCGGACAGCTAAGTATGCCCCATTTCTGCCTTTGCCATTATCTCTCTCATAGCAGATAGCGGACAAACGAGTGCCTGCATTTAGCTTTTGCGTGTGTACAGCCGTTGGCACCAGAGTTACCTTTGGAGATGGGGAGTAGTGAAGCACAACCATGTAAGCCTCAGTACTGCACTGAATAGAGTCACCCGTCCTGTGCATTAGATGAGCTATGCCATTTTGGAAAATGAGGAAGAGTGTCTCAAAATGAGGATTTTTCACCAGACACAGTTGCTCACATGAGTTAGCGTAATACCTTTAGGAGAAACTGAAGGCATAGTTTATGATGCCGTCATCAGTGTGTGAAAGGAATACGCTTGTGCTAATAGTTCTTACAGAGGATGCTGCCTCAGTTCTCTCTCTCTGTCTCTGTCTCTGTCTCTGTCTCTCTCTCTCTCTCTCTCTCTCTCTGTGTGTGTGTGTGTGTGTGTGTAAGTAAAGTATACTTAGATAAAAGCTTCTCCATAATCAGTAACATACATAAAGCAATTAATTATTGTCTAATTTTGACTACTATTTGTTTTCAGACTAGTAAATAGGTAGGAAGTAATCTGTAAAGAACATTAAGCTGGAATGTACAGGTTCTATCTGTATCTTGGTCACTCTGACCTTATACAAATCATTTTTCTTGGGCCCATTTGTTCAATAAAATTTGCAAATGATAACTGATGTGGAAAAAATATTCAGACTTGGAATTCCTTGGGAATGACAGTTGTTAGTTTATGTCTGTCTTTTACATTGATGTTATAAAATATACAACAGCATTTAAACTGAATAAACATGAACCATTCATAGTAGATGCACTGGAAAGAATAAAATATCAGGAAATTTTCTCAAATGTATTTTGATGACTAGTCAAGCCGTGCTGGCTAGCTTTATATTAACTTGAGACAACCTATAGTTATCTGAGAGGAGGGAACCTCAATTGAGAAAATGCCTCCATAAGATCAAGCTGTAGGCCATTTTCTTAATTAGTGATTGATGAGAGAGGGCCCAGCCCACTGTGGGTGATGCCACCACATACAACCCAGGGGGCCTAGTGGTCCTGGACTCTGAGAAAGCAGGCTGAACAGCCATGGGAAGCAAGCCAGTAAGCAGCACACCCCTGGAATCGCCTCTGTATCAGCTCCTGCCTCCAGGTTCCTGTCCTGTTTGAGTTTCTGTCCTGACTCCCTTTAGTAAGAGACTACAATGTGGAAGTGTAAGCAACTTGCATTTTGGTCGTGGTGTTGTTTTTTTGTTTGTTTGTTTGTTTTGTTTTGTTTTGTTTTGTTTTGTTTTGTTTACAGCAATAGAAACCCTAATTAAGACACCAGTAAAACCTATACGTATGTGAAAGGATGGGATAGATGATTGTGGGTATATGTGGTGTCATGTTTACACATTGTCCTAATGTGTAATCCTATCTTGAAATGTTTTTTCTGCAGCTGTATGTAAGAAGCAACCTAGGGTCTTAGTCATATGGTGTTAACATAAGAAGCATTAGGAATTAAATACACTGAAAGAAAGAAAAGTATAGATGGAAGGAAAAGAAGAAGGAAAAATATTTAAAATTTTACTAGATGCTTTTATTTATAGTTTATTAGAAGATTTGTTAATTACAAAATTATTAGTACATCAGAAAATTTCTTCAATATCTTGAGTATATTATTCTTTACAATATGAGTAGAATCTTAGACTCCATATGTATCTCTAAGTAAAGGCGATATAATAAGATTGAAAAAGGACATGGGGCCAGAGAGAAGGAAGTCCTGCTTAACCAAGTAAACTAATACTTTTCCACACCTGGCTCTTGTTCTCACTCTATGAATTTGCCTATTTATCCATATACTTTGTCTTGTTTATTAATCTGGATTATGCAATTTATTTTATTCTAAGATCTTTCTACATCAATCATTACCTTTTAATTTTCGGTAAATTTGAAGTATTTCATACTACATTATAAATTATTTAGCTCCTTCCAAATTTAGATTGTTCACTTCCTTTTGTTTTCTTTGCAGAGCAGCATATGGCCTTTATCTACATCATTAAATGTGCATGCACATTCCTGTAGATCAGGGTCCTCCAGGAGACTTCCTGTATGAATGCCATGTAGACTTTCAGTTTTGTTATGTGAGACAATGGACCCCTAAACCTGTGGCACCACTTTACAACCTGTGCCAGCCAAAGAGAGATCTGCTCTGCTCTACCATTAATTTTAGGGTTTAGTCTTTTTTAATTCTTAAAGAATTCTTTTGTGTGTATGAGTGTTTTCTTGTGTGTATGTGTGCATGTGCACCTCTCATGTGCTGGGGCATGCAGAGTCCAGAAGAGGATGCCGGATCCTTTGGATCTGCAGGTGCAGTTTTGAGCTAATAATTAAGTGCTGGGGACCAAACCTCAGTCTCCTGATAAAGCTACAGTTACTTTTAACCAGTAAGCCATCTCTCCAGCCCATGGTCTTGTTATTGTTTTTAATGTGTTAAGAAAATACAGTATTGTTTTAATTGCATTTTATTGGGCATTAGTAATCCCACTTACTCCCTGACAACTTCATACTTGTGTACCCATCGCCCTCTCTTATTTTCACCCTTTTGTACCTCGCTGCACCCCAAGTCCCTTTCTCACATTCATGTCTTTTTGTTTTGGTTTGTGACCAACTGTGCTAAGCGACGACAATCCCTGTGACCACAGGTATAGAACGATATTGAAGTACAGTGAGCTCACAGTAGAAACGTAACTAAAGAGAACCAATCTTTTTTTTCTGGATTTTGCCCGTTTGTGTTCCTTGAAAGTCTAGTTTTAACATAAAAACTATCTAGCTTGGAACCATTTCAAATGGAACTTTTTTTCCTAAGTTTTTCAGGTTCTCGTTGTCTGGTTTTTTGGTTTTTGTTTTTGTTTTATAAAAATTAATGGTCTCTCTCAGTTCCCCAGTAAAGAGCTGTATAGTGTATGTTTGTGTCATGTCTATGTTCTGTGTGCTGCCTTTTAAATATGCGCCTATGTCTCTAGTTGTCACTTAACTCGTTTTGATCAGACTTTCCAAGGACTTACTTATTTTCTCGATTCTTTGGATAATTTCTTTTGGTTTTGTTAATTATATCTTTTAGAGTGCTTCTGTTTACTTTACAATTTCTGACTCTTCTCTTTTGTAATTCCCTTGCCTATTTTGTTTGAATTGATAGGGTTTCTAACAAGAAATCATTCATCTTTTTGCCTAACAGTTTACTTAGAAGGGTTAAAACATAACTTTGAGTGGAGACCTGAGAGGGTCAGGGTTGCAAAGTTAGTTTCTGCCTTGTAATTCCCTATTCTATTTCAGTATCCTCAGAGAATATGATGTCTGGAGTAATTGGAGGAGTTCCATTAGACACAAACCTAGCTTTTTCCTTCTTTGTAGATAATCTTCTTCTCCCAGGCATTCTTGGGTACTACTTGACTATCTTAGTATTCTAGATATTTTATAACAACTTTTTAAAATAAATCTAGGTTTAATTTTCCTTCTTTCACAAGCTGACCATCCTTTGTGCCTTTCAGAAGTTCTGGAGAAAGTGATAGTCTTTTATTCTCCATTTCCCCATTCCTGTTTTAGCAAGAACTCCTCTTAGTAAACACAAAGGCATTTCTTCTGTGCCTCTGACTCTGTGGCCCTGGAAAGCACATTTAATGATGCCAGGCTTCAGCTTCTCAACCTGTAAAATGAGTATGGCAGTATGGCAGACATCTCATAGAGCTGGTTTGATAATTAAGTGAAACACGCACAAATACGTAAGCACAGAGGTGCATTGTAATCATTCAGCAAACATTAACTTTAATCATGGTAATAATTGTTTCCACTACATTGAGTGAAATTTTCATAGATAAAATCTAGTGTACTCATTTAGTCTTCGGGTCTGCTCATTCCACTCTTGAGTTCATAATGGAGTTTTGTTTTCATGAGCAAATAGAGTTTTAAGATACAGTCGGTATTATCTCAGATTCTAAGGCTGCTATCTATTTACTCTGATTCCAAAACATTGTTTTCTTTATTAACTCTGATTGCAAGGCTTTGTTATTATAGAATATTTTTGTTTATATTGCTCTTGTTTTCTCTGTTTCATGCAACTGATTTTTCTCAAATATGTGGTGATTCTAGGTTGGCTGTTCATCATTCTGTTTCACAACCCCCATAATCCTGACATTTCACCTCATTATAACCTGTCTTCATTTTTTTTCCTGTCAGTGGCAAGATGTGTTGTTGATAAGGACAAACCAGTAGCTTATCATTCCTTTTAAGGGTCAGTAATAGCCAGCGCTTCCCTCACAGGCCCCAGCACCTCTGCATTCACTGTTATTGCCTGTGGGCAAATCCTGCCTGTATCCTTATACACGTACAGGGGAGGTACCATTGCTCAGCTGTTCCGGTCATAATTTCCATCTTGACATTTGCCCCAGGCCTGACTAGTGTGATTGGTATCCACTGCCTAAAACCTCCCTAAAACTTCTTCATAGTATTCTGAATATGATCAACTACAATATCCTCATCATTTTCCTTTGTATCTATTTCCATCTGCTCTCCATTTGTTTTGTTTTAAGAACTCCTCAACATTTCTGGTACATTTATGGTGGTACAATATCAAAGATGTAAGTACATATGCAAACAAACTTCTAGATGAAGATTGATGGACTTCTGGGGAAAAAAATTCTCTACAAATATCATTCTAGCTCTTTATGGAAGTATGGTATGAGATACCCCATCAGTCTTTTCTAATTCTTGATGTTATTTATTCTCTCCCACAAGGTGTATAAAATACTTCTTAAAATCATGTAAAATGTGACCTATGAAAACTACCTTAATGATCTAAAAAGCTGTAGTCGTAATAAAATTTTATAAATTTTGTAAGGATGAGAATAAACAATGATACTTGCTGTAGACAACACATACTATTAATAAATAATGCCCCGCCGTGTCCCCTACCCTGTGTTATCTCTTCTCTTCCTCTGCCTCCTGTCACTCTAGTAAAACAGCCTCCAATGAGTTCTGGTCAGAAAGATTTAATTTCTCGAGGAACAACATAATATCTCTATTCATTTCAAAGTACTTTTTCTTCATGTTTTGGAACTGTTCATTGAACACCTACTATGTTAAGGAGGCTTGGGTCATCTGCTGTGACAATGTGAACATGACAGTGCTGCGAAGCAGCACGTTTATGTTTTGTGTTTGTGTCACACAGTGGTGCAAGTCACAAAGAAATCCCTGCTCTGTGCAGAAATTCAGTAGCCCAGATTCATTGTATTTGGGGCTGGCCTTCTCTAGGACCGCAGTTCATCCAGTAGTTGGGGAAAGAAAGTGACGATTACAGAATCATCTTCACTCCCGTTCTGTCCTTGCTGTTGGATCTTCATGACTTGGGCAGTGGAATGACATGGCAAGAAGTTCCTTGCCAGACCGATTTGAAAGTTGTTGATCAGGGAGGATTTTACAGGAGAGAGTGGTATTTTAGCTAAAACTTCCAGCTACAATTTTCTCAGCAGTAAAACAAAATGGGTACCTACCCCAGCAAGAACAAAGATAGAGTGTAACAAAAGGCCCCAGAAGGCCAGATTCCAGATCCCTGGTGAGGAGGAAGGAACTAATTGAGTCTTAAGGGTTACCTTGATAGCAGACTCTGAAGGGCTTTAAATGGCATGCTGAGGACTTGGGTTCAGTGTCTCTAGCAATATTTATATCTGGTATGTTTATGATAATCTATATATGCACATTCTCTAACATGGTTCCTCAGAGGTATTCTTAGTACACAGTACCATGATTATTTGGGAATTTTATGAAAGTATGTTCATTCATTTGCTCAACATTTATTGAGTTTCTGTGTTTTCTAGAGACAGTGCTTCTGGGTATATAAAGCAGCGAATGCATTCCTTTCCCTTGTGGTCATGTGCAGGGTGCATTGAAGGAAGGGGATTAGAGATGCAGAATAAAATAGGAACCTCAGAACAAAGATTATCTGAGTGGGGCTGCTGAATGGAAAGGAGTGAGGGCATTCGAGAGATGGTCTCCCAGAACTGATGATCAGCATGAGGATGAGAGCTAGAGGGAAATGTCACAAAGCTGTCAGCCTGAGCGATTAGGTGATTGGTTAAAAGGGGAGGGATATACTAAAGGAAGAGAACCCAGGAAACAATGAGGGGGAGATTGTGAGTTCAACCACGAGCACAATTTTGAAATATCTAATGGGTAGCTCTAATGCTCAGGAAAGGGGCCATGGATAGGGATACCTGTGAAAGGTTTACAGGGAACAATTTGGGCTTTCCATATCCTACCCAAAACCAGAAATTGAAAAAGTAAAAGAGAGCAGTCAGAACATTGTGAAAGTATTAGAGCACTTTGAAAAGATAAGTCATTTATTTGTGATGCTAGGAATGGAATCCAGGGCCTCACACATAATAGGCAATCCGTTATCCACTGAGCTGTATCCACAGCCAAGTTTACAGAACAGAGAGACCAGCTAAGGTAGCCATTAGACCTGGCTATACAAGAATTTTTATGACTACTGCCAACTGGGGTGAGGCAACTGTTGAAAACAAGACAAGCAGTAGCAATGCTGGAAGAAAGGTAAGCACTGAGCAGACTTTGAGACTTGAATGTATTTGTAGTTGAAGAGAGAGGAGAGAGCATTGGAACCTTAAGAACCAAGAGTCCAAAGGCTATTTAAAGGAATAGGTTTTAAAGCATAAGTGGATGGGTTTATTTTATGAAACAAGGCAAAAAGGTAGTAAAGTTGATTGATGTATAAATTTGAAGGTAAATAGAAGTAGAGCTGAGGAAATATCAGGGTATCAGGGATATTGGTAGATTATTGGCATTTGTTGTGAAGAAATTATAATAACTTATAAGAACTAAGAACAGATGGCT